>NW_025781042.1:0-45821 GCF_021130785.1 Homalodisca vitripennis | reverse complement strand
CGGAATATGTTTAGATTTCTTAAGAAAGTTAATAGGGTACGGGGGGGAGTTGGACTTTTAAAGCCACACGGATTATAAAATGCATCATTGTATATAATAGAAATTTCTGCTTCTCTGCTCATAGCACACTCTTAAAGATATGGTTGTGGAAAATTCCTAATTTTTTATGTGTTTAATAGGTAAAGGAAATTTAGCCAAGCAGTAATTTACCTTAAAAATAAAATCTTGATTTTTCAGCTAAGTCCATAACAATGAGAGGCTTCTACAACGGAATGTTTGGATAAGGTGTGGCACAGTAATACTATAATACCATTTTTTAAGGATAAGTAAATTAATAAGGAAGAATAACGGAAAGTGAGGTTTCAAAGAACATATTAGAGGGTAAACAGGATTGACGTGCAATAATACTAAAAATATTCTATAAACTACCACTCGAAATGAGAACAAAACATTAGAGACAAAAGAGCGTGTAAATTAGTTTAAATATATTGCTATGTAAAGCATATGCGTCGTCAAGCTATTTACTGGAGTACATCTCAATAGATTGAGGGGGGTGTCATGTTAAATCTGTGAGGAGAATCCAAGAAAGAGAGAGAAAGCTGTTTGTTAGCGTCATTGAAACACAAAGCCCGGGGGGGGGTTTTTTAGATATCTTTCAGCAGACGGACCGATATTGAGAATTTTGGTATTGCTTGCTGAAATAAATGTTTTTCTCACTTGAGGATTTTTCCGGAATTTTTTCAGCAGTTTGATGAGGGGAAAGCTGCCACCTACCTATCGGTCTCTAAGGTATACATGTGTGTCTATACTTTAATATATCATTTAGGCTTCTCTTAAGTTCTTATAAGAGTTTTTAGCTTCATCCCTTGAGCATTAAAATTTTGACTCTGTGCCACAATACATTTTAGTCACAACACTATAAAGCTCTATATAAAATTGTACAAGTGGGTGAAAAACGTTTTTGCGGGGTGTATTTTTAAACATTTTGTTTTGTCTAAAACATTAAAATATTTGGTATCTGAATGGTTGGAGATCTCTACAATCTACTCCAGGAAAGACTCAAATTCTAATTCCAGTTAAGGCAACATATTTTTGTTCACCCAATAAATAATAGTCTTAGAGCAGGTTTAGGGAATATAAAAATGGTTCCGATCTAGACTCTCGGATCTTGCCAGATTTAAAGTGAAACTAAAGTGAAGGGTGAAATCTCCTTATTGGAGTATACGTTAGGGACTATATTTCACTTCATGTTTAAAACCATCAGAGATACAACTGACCTGTAAATCACCTCTAAAATTTACTGGATTACATAACCATTTTTCTATTTCTCACAGATGACTGATTTTGGTAGTTATTGCGTGTTACTTCAATTCTCTCTCCCAAACTTCTGCACTAATGGCCTATTACGTATGTAGAAGTTATTCAAGTAGAACCCGTTATATTGAAATGTTGTTTAGGAGAGGCCGATCACCGTTTTAGTCTTATTGTGCTCGTTCTCGTTGGCCCAGAGGCCTGCAAACATTAATTTGGAGAAGAGACTGTACAGGTTTAGATGTTAAGAATAGGTTTAAAGAAAATAGATCTTTCTATGATCTTTAGGTGGATTGTCAGGTAAATAACGTACTACTGCAGTCAAGTATACTGTTTATGACATAGTTGCGACATAGTTATCAGCGAATGTAGAAATAGGAATGCGAAAATCACAGTGAAAAACTATAGAATGAAGTTATAAAAACAGAAGGTGTATACATAATTTTTTCAAGTGTATAACCGGGAGTGAAATGCATCAGTATAACCCGGGCTGTACATTAACACTTGCATTAGTATTCCAGCTTATGACAGGACATTCTATAAACCTTTTCTATAAGTAAGGATTGTAAAAATTTCCCAAGTTAAATATTTTTTAATGCAACATTAGCCGCTTACAGATTTTTAAAAATATAAAAGGAGAAACTGATGAAATTGAGTTACAGTTATTTATTGTTATGGAAATTATAAACTATGTGCAGTTTTTAGAAGTACAGTTAAACCACTTCGTAAATGTTATTAGTTGTTTTAAGAGATTTATTTTGTAAACAAATTTAATGGCAATTCAGTTGTTTTTACTTTTATCTTATGGTAAATTTTGTAAAAAGATAATTATAAAAGATTAATTTTAATTATAATTAAGATAATATTAAAATAAACAAACACTCTTAAGGTGGTTTATTTAATATACTACCAGTATAACCAACCTAGTCTTTACATATGTTCTTATAATTACACGAAAAATCTGAAAATTTTAATGAAATATTTATACTTAAATATTATTAATGAATGGAATAAAAATTATTATAAAACCACAATATCCAAGCACCAATAATATTTTAATTTAAATCTGGACAGAGAATTAACGGATGCGATGAAACATATCAATCCTTAAAGAATTGTACAGATGGAAGTAGTGATAAAACTAAACAAATAAAACCAGATATTAAATTATTTTTAATATACAATTTTTTTGAAAAGAATTATACTAAGAGGGTAAGAAGATTAAAAACCATCAGGAAATATATGAGAGCTCTTGCATTGCATAGTAAACAGAATATTACATTTTCGTGCATTCAGAAATGCACACTCGATAACTCACGGGAATTTTGCCTCATCTCATAGGAAATAATCTATTGCAGACAATCTGTATCTAGAAATATTAATTACCGACGTGTTGAATTTTTATATCCTGAATTAAATTCTGCTATACTCTTATAGCAATTTTTGTATAAATTATTAATATATTTATTTGTTTATGAGCTGCAATAAGCAAATTGGTTATGCTGTTATTTCGACACATCTTATGCTTGGCATGAGTTAATGAAAAGATTGCTAGGAAACGTACAGTAGTATACTTTGGCCGTTCCTGGGACAACGCACCCGACACCGGTTCTGGTGGAACAAACCGTGTGAGACCGAATCTGGGACAGAAAATTGTTAGAGAGCGACTAAGAGTGTGTGAGTACGGGTGGTCAGAACCCGCGCCGCGCGAATCACCACGCATGTCATCGCTGTCCCGCCACCGACACCACGCGTTGTTACTGTAAGTATGCAAGCAATCGTGGCCACGCGCCTCGTCAGCACCGCGCCGCGCGACTGCTGAACCGTCACCGCCAAGCAATTGGCACCGCGCCTCGTCATCACCGCGCCGAGCGGAACTGCTGAACCGTCACCACCACCGCGCCGTGTGAGACACCGCGTGTTGTTTCTATAAGTATACAAAACAATCTGTACAGGCGCCTCGTCACTGTTCCAGTCACCGCCGCGCCGCGCGGACTGCTGAACCGTCACCACCACCGCGCCGTGTGAGACACCGCGTGTTTTGTTGTTTCTATAAAGTATACAAACAATCGGTACGCGCCTCGTCACTGTCCAGTCACCGCCGCGCCGCGCGAGACACCGCACCTTATAAATTACTAGTTTGGTATAATGTAAGTGTATTGTGGATAGTATTAATGAATCAGAAAAGTCGGAAAGGAAGTCCTGCTTCGAGCATTAGAGGTTCATACAACCTGTGGTTAAGCGAATCCCTAAGAGAAAAATTTGTAAACTTTTGGGTATTGATGATTTGTGGGCTGCAGACCTTGTTGTAATGATTAGGTTTTCAAAGGAAAATGATGGATTCAGATACATACTTAATGTAATTGATACGTTTTCAAAATATGCGTGGTCAGAACCATTAAAAACTAAAAGCTCACAAGAGGTTACTAAATCGTTTTGGTAAAATATTAAGAAGAGCGAAATTGGTTGGTCACAAACCCCCGAACCTTCTTCACACGGAAATTAAAGGACGAGAATTTGTTAATAAGGAATTTAGAGAGTTTTTACACAAAAATCAAATAAAGTTATACCATACTGAAAATGAGGAAAAAAGTGCCATTATAGAGCGTTTCCATAGAACTCTCAATGAAAAAATGAAAGTGCATCTTTGAAATTCAAAACTCTTTTAGATGGAGTTGTCACATTTACAGAAGCTTCTACGTCAATATATAAACAGTAAATTTCATAGCACTATAAAGATGAGCCCCATCAGAAGTGAATTCAAGCAATGAACAAACTTTAAGAAACATGTACGCAAACACTTGGACGATGTCTAGTATTCAGACCCAGACTTTCGGTTGGAGACCGTGTAAGAATTACCTATAAAGAAGATGTATTTGGAAATAAAATACCGCAGAAATTGGACGAGGAGAAGAAATTTTTCCGGATTGTGGCTGTCAACCAAAAACTTGCCCTGTTACCTGCAAAATCGCAGACCAGTCTGGTGAGGAAATAATAGGATCGTTTTATGAAACAAGAGTTACAAAAAACTATGTTCTAGTTCAGAGTCAAATGTATTAATAATGATCTCATCCTTCCTTCCACTCATCCACACACACCCACCCTCTTCCTACTCCTCTTCCTATTCTCATCCATCCATACCTCATCCTTTTCCATCGTCAATCGCCCATACAGTAAGAGAGTAGCCAGCTCTATAATAATGGCGTTTTTCTCCTGCTAGCAAGCAAAACAGCATTTCTCAATGCTACGGACGGTCTTCGAAGATCATCAGTCAAGAAATGTCCGAAATTGTGGAGCTGAGGTTACTGCATCTAAACCTATCCCGCCACCAAAAAACAAAGAAGTGTATGTCAGCGTCAAATCCACCAGCTTATGCTTCTTCCAACGGATTCAATGAAAAACCTCCTTCGATTGTAATGAAACAAGTATGTTCAAGGTGTGTGTGTTGATGTCAGGAACTCCTCCATGTCCCGCCATAAAAAAACAAAGAAAATGCATGTCCACGTTAGACAGACAAACTCCGGATTTTGATATGTCTATGTTGGGAAAACTACGCTGATGCTGTGAGTGACAATCAATTCCAGAACGTGATTGCTGATTTTGATATGTCTATGTTGCCAGAGTCCTATTCAAATCTTAGACCTGAAGAACAAGACGCGCGATTGCTGATTTTGATTTGTCTATGTTAGACACTCCAGATTTCTATTCCAAAATTAGAGCTATAATTGGTCCCATCTACAGCTGACGCTCCAAAGTTTGAACCACCAGTAAAAAGGATACACCCCGATTCATCGAAAAATTATATCAATACTTGGTCCACCACCATTTGAAGTTTCCGGATAAGTAAGGACTATTCACTGCATATACCATATAGTCCTGTATACCATTCACACACTACATATCCCAGAGAGTCCAACATACAACGTGCTTAGTCCCGACCGATGTACGTGCTCAAATAAAACCCCAGAAGAAACCATGTCCAAAATGCAGTAAGGAAATATAACGGTTTCTAACATGGCTCGGCACCAAAAATCTCAGAAATGTGCCAAAAACCAGCATGGTATGACATATAACGAACGTCTGAAAAAGATGGAAATCCAAACCAGCTCCTAAAAGTAAAATGTGTTGGATTTGTGAAACACCAATAGAGTCATTCCAACTGGAACCGTCACAAAACAATCGAAACGACATATCCGTTTGTCAGCACTTCATGAAGGTCCTCGATACAGGAATGAAATATTACCCATTACGAGGACAGACACCAAGACTGCCGGCACCTACTCCAGACATCAACATGCTGGTAAAGAAATACCCAAAAACGACCAAGGGAAGTCAAACAAGTACCGAAGGTCAATACAAACGATATAGCTCTTGAAGCGATGATCCGAAAACGACTAGACCGCAAAAGATTACTACAGGTGTGAACAAGATTATTAGTGAGACACCGACTAGTACAATTAATAGTGAGAATTCGATTAGTCCTACCATGGAAGAGAGACAGCTTCTGTCCTGAAACAGAATCACCTTCAAACACCTTCATCTGGTTCCGGTACGTACTCCAGAGGAGTCACAGACAAATACTTGATGAAATATCAGAAGTCCAGTCGGCATTCACGGGAAAGATTGAAAACGTATGTGATTATGAACAAACGTGGGATCAAATGATCCAAAAAATGTTTTCTTGAGATATGCAAACCACTCGTTGTTGACAAACTTCAGGAAGCTGTAAAAGAAAAGAATCTTAAGGTAAAACATGGTTTATCATGCTGAATTCAAGAAAATAATTAAACGATGTGGAGGTGACTCAAGTCATGAACTTTTAAAACGAAAAATGAAATTCTTTACTCGACAAACGTCTCTGTCTGACTATTATAACTCAGCAAAACTTAAGATGTTGGTTGAGATGGAGGAGTTT
The DNA here is from genome assembly GCF_021130785.1 of Homalodisca vitripennis. Classification (NCBI taxonomy): domain Eukaryota; kingdom Metazoa; phylum Arthropoda; class Insecta; order Hemiptera; family Cicadellidae; genus Homalodisca; species Homalodisca vitripennis. The sequence goes on along the minus strand of NW_025781042.1, from coordinate 39,595 downwards.
GAGGCAAAACGGTTCTCAATGGTCACTAAAAAGTGTGAAAGACTTGGAGATTAGAGTCAACCGATACGTTCCTTTTCACGGATCCAGCTATGTGGTTCTACCAAAACAGATTCAATCCAAAAAGGCTGTTATTTAATGTAAAAAAACGAAGATCAGAAATGTTTTATGTTGGTCTATTCTGGCAGCTTTACATCCAGTTAGGTTCATCCAGAAAGAATCAGCAATTACGAACCTTTCAAACGAGAGCTGCTTCATGCACTAGCAACTTGCGAATGCCCCATGAAACTTGATGATATAGCAAAGTTTGAAAGACTTAGTGGCATTTCTTGTTAATGTCTTATGCTTATGATGACAAGTTCGATATATTCCCGCTGAGAATAACTGATAACGAGATGGAAAAAACATGTTAATCTACTGTTTATCAGAGAAAAAAAACAAACACTCACTACTGCTGGATCAAAAGATATGTCCCGTTTGGTTAGTTCCACAGATCTCACGAAATGGACATAAGATGTGGATATGCAATAGGTGTTTTGCAACACTTTACGAGAGAGGATTTACTCATCAAGCATAGAGAAGACTGTAACACACACGATGCTGTGAAATTGGAAACTACCAGAGCCAGGGAACTGTAATTAGATTTAAAGATTTCAATTGCTCAATGAGAGTGCCCTTTTGTGTATTACGCTGACTTTGAATGCTGTCTAGCACCTATTTCAACATGTCAACCGTGTAAAGTGGATTGTAATGGTAATCACCAGTCGTTCACTATTAAATATCAGAAACATAATGCCATTTCCTTCTGTATGTATGGGGTGTCAGAAGACGGCTTTTCCAAACCACCGATTAAATACTTTGGAGACGATGCTGCACATGGTATTTGTAAAATCATTGATTGAGGAGTCGATAAGGATTAATGAACTTTACAAGAGTGAAGCAATAGTCCCCATGCAGTTGATGACAAAAGAGCAACAGGAAATGTTTGAATCTACTACTACATGTCATATCTGTGGAAATTTTCTTGGTGATGATCGTGTTAGAGACCATAACCATTTGACGGGTTTGTTTAGAGGAGCAGCTCACGACAAGTGTAACATCAATTTCAAAAAACCTAGGTTCATTCCTGTTTTTCATTCATAATTTAGCAGGTTACGACACTCACCTATTCATTAAAGAGTTTGGTAAGTTCGAAAATCGCATATCATTGATACCCAACAACGAGGAGCGGTACATTTCCTTTACGGTCAGTGTGGAAGGTGGAATTGAACTACGATTCATCGATTCATTCAAGTTCATGTCACAAAGTCTCGATAGGTTGGCAAAGAATCTGACTAGATCTCAATTCAAACACATCTCAACATATTGCAATGGTAAAGGACCTCAATTTATTGCTACGAAAAGGAGTGTACCCTTACGACTACATGGACAGTATAGAAAAAATATAGTGAAACATCACTACCTAGTCAAGAAGAATTTTACAATAGACTGAATAAACAACACATAACAAATGAAGATTACAAACATGCGTGCGATGTATGGACCGCCTTTAACATTCAGAACATGAAAGAATATACAATGCTATATAACGAAACCGATGTCTTGCTGCTTGCAGATGTTATGGAAAACTTCAGGGATGTATGTCTCAATAACATACAAATTAGATCCTGCATGGTATTTCACAGCACCTGGGTTGGCTTGGAACGCAATGCTAAAAATTACAAAAGTCGAACTGTCCTATTGACTGACATCGATATGGTACTCATGGTTGAAAAAGGTATTCGTGGTGGTATTTCACAGTGTTCTCATCGATATGCGAAGGCAAACAATCCCTACATGAAAAGACTACGACAAATCGAAACCAAACAACTACCTCATGTACTTGGATGCAAACAACCTGTATGGGTGGGCAATGTCTGTAAAACTACCATATGCAAACTTTCAGTGGAGCAGTACAGACATCGATGTAATGAAAGTTAGTGACGATTCACCCACAGGCTACATATTAGAAGTTGATTTGGAATATCCTGAAGAACTACACGACGTACACTCTGATCTACCTCTCGCTCCAGAACGTAGAGTCCCACCAGGATCGAAAATGGCAAAGCTTCTGACAACTCTCTACAGCAAAGAAAAGTATGTCGTACACTACAAAAATTTAAAGCTTTATTTGAGTCTGGGTATGAAACTAAAACATGTTCATAGAGTTCTTAGTTTCAGTCAAAGCAATTGGTTGCAGCCGTACATTAATCTGAATACCATGGAGCGTACAAAGGCGAAAAATGATTTTGAGAAAGACTTTTTCAAACTTATGAACAACTCAGTTTTTGGAAAAAACTATGGAAAATATGAGAAATCGTGTGGACATTCGTTTGGGTACTAAGTCCAAATTAGTGGAAAGGGGCAAAGATGGGTTAGCAAACCGAACTTTAAGAGTCGAAACCATCTTTACAGAAAACCTAGTTGCTGTACATTTTAGTAAGAAAAAACTTTTGTTAAATAAACCTATTTACGTAGGTATGAGTATTCTAGACATATCAAAGACACTGATGTATGATTTCCACTACAATGTAATGAAAGAGAAGTATGGATCTAATATAAAAATGGTGTACACCGATACTGATTCCCTGATATATGACATCAAAACGAAAAACTTCTATGAAAGACATGAAACATTTAATTGGATTATTTGATACAAGTGACTACCCCAACCCCAACCAATATGGGCTTCCCCACGTAAACAAAAAAAGTTCTGGGTAAAATGAAAAGATGAACTTAATGGTCCGAATCATGCGAGAGTTTGTAGGACTACGATCCAAGATGTATGCGAGCAATATAGAAGACAACCATTTCATAAAGAGGTCTAAGGGCGTGTGAAAAAAAGCTGTAGTTGAAAATGAATATTACCTTTAGCAACTATAAAGACTGTTTGTTTAGTAACATCGAGCACTACAAAACGATGAATACAATTCGGAGTCAAGCACACAATCTCTACAGCGTTAGAACACCATAAAAGTGGTACTTTCATCAAAGGACGACAAGCGTTTCGTACTCGAAGACAATATCCGAACCCTAGCATGGGGTCATTATAGAATATGCGAAAAACTGTTAAATTGTAAATGTATGTAAGAGAACATACTATGGAAATTCAAGTGTATTGCAAAGATAAATTCGAAGACCAATTTTTACCTAGACCGTTACGGTGTCTTATTGTAGGACCGTCTGGGAGTGGTAAAACGAACTTGTTATTGAATTTCATTTACAACAAAGATGGAGTTCCGTTCAAGAATCTATACGTGTTCAGTCGTTCAATAGAACAACCTGCATATGTAGATCTGCGTGAACAATACAGTAGATTAGAAAAAAACCTTAGAAGACAAATAGCGTTTTTCTATTCGTCCTGTCAAGATCTCATTTCTATCGATGACTGCAAACCAAACTCACTTGTGGTATTTGATGACTGCCTCCTAGAAGAGCAAACTAAAATCAAAGACTATTTCATTAGAGGACGTCATAAAGGGATTTCTTGTGTCTACCTGAGTCAGAGCTATGGTCGAGTTGATATGCAGGTCATACGAAACAATGTTAATCTGTTGTGTCTGTTTACAATGAACAAGTACTATACAAAGAGAGTGTTCCAGGACTTTGTAGGTTCTGACATGACTTTCAACCAATTTGAGGCTCTCTGTTTTGAGTGCTGGAAAACACCTCATGGGTTTCATATCTATTAATACAACAGCTAAACCACAAAAAAGGAAATACATGTGCAATTTAAAAAGGAAACTAAGTGTTGAATAATACTTCGTTGTAAAAACGTACCAGTATAAACGTAATTTGACGTTCATAAACGTAATTTAACGTTCATAAACGTAATTTGACGTTTAAGTATAAACGTTATTTAACGTTCATAAACGTAATTTGACGTTCAAGTATAAACGTTATTTTAACGTTCATAAACGTAATTTGAAGTTCATAAACGTAATTTAACGTTCATAAAAGTAATTTGACGTTCAAGTATAAACGTAATTTAACGTTCATAAACGTAATTTAACGTTCATAAACGTAATTTGACGTTCAAGTATAAACGTAATTTTAACGTTCATAAACGTAATTTAACGTTCATAAACGTAATTTGACGTTTAAGTATAAACGTAATTTAACGTTCAAGTATAAACGTAATTTAACGTTCATAAACGTAATTTAACGTTCATAAACGTAATGTAACGTTCAAGTATAAACGTAATTTAACGTTCATAAACGTAATTTAACGTTCATAAACGTAATTTGACGTTTAAGTATAAACGTAATTTAACGTTCATAAACGTAATTTGACGTTTAAGTATAAACGTAATTTAACGTTCATAAACGTAATTTGACGTTTAAGTATAAACGTAATTTGACGTTCATAAACGTAATTTGGACGTTCCAGTGTAAACGTGACTTGAAAGATTTGAAGAATAACGCTGTATCTATTACTAATAAGTATACAACATGGCGAATAAACTAGATGCAAAAGAAGCAAGGCGACTTGAAAAAATTCAGACTGTCTTGGCTGCAAAGTTCAAACGTGCTGAACAGGATGAATTAAAAAAACTTCTCAAACAAAAATACTATATCATCAAATGCTAATGAGAACGTCTGCCAATCGTAACATATCAATAACACATGATCGACCGCTCACTGTTTTCTAAAGCTAGAAAGTTGGATGAGTTAAACCGGAAATTACAAAGTGAGTTTGCTCAGACCCATTTTAAAGAGTTAGAAGATGTTCGTGAAAAATGAGAAAAAAGTACGAACCAATCACCAGAGCCATTAGGGAACAACAACATAGAGAATTGGAAACACAAAAGATACGTAGTCAAAACCGTATGAAACAGTTGGTAAGATTTCAAACCTCAAGCATCAGATCGTCGAACGTTTGAGGATGTAGATTACGATGATGAGCCAGAAGTACAACCTCAAGAGCAATCGATGAAACAGTTGATGGATTCTAAAGTAGTAACACTTGGTTCTCTTAGGAGCCCGATACCTTCCAAAATCCAACGACAAACAGTTTGGTATTTGGTACGATGATGAAAATCTAGAGCAGCCGATGATCGGATCCGAACCGATTACATTTGATTATGATGACATTATATTAGTCAGCTCTCAAAAGAAATACAAAGGGACTGAGGGTCTTTGGAGATTATTGACGAAAAACAATATAGTAGAGAAGGATCTGTACACCGATGAAGACTGGAACTCTTACAAGGACATGTTGGTGAGGGACAAACTCGCTTTTCCAAAGAAACAATCCCAAAAGTAATCGTCCAAAATCAAGTCAAGGACTAAAGTGGAAACATATGATAAAACCTATTTGGGATGAGTTGGTGAATGGAAAAGTGGCAACAATTGGTTCAGGGTTAAAGGTTTACAATGAAAGTCCGGTCGAATATAAGTACATAAAGAACTTCAAAGACCTCATTGACAGGTTACACTACATTCAATGGAAACACAATACATTGATCGACACAGTAGAACTCCCCGGCATCACCAGCACTATAAAGGGGATTGTTAGTTACAGTAACACTGAAAAAAAAAACACTCTCAAGTAGTGGTTTTCTCATCATCGTTTACAGGAGGTGGGAAGTTTGAAGCACTCGGCACACTTGGGCATTTAGGATTAGGGTTTCTTTGACCACCTACGTTTACCCGATGTACAAGGGAGGGTTTTGAAATCACATTTACTAGGAATGAAGATAATGATGCGTTGTTTCACTGGAAAGGGGCAGGGTCCACAGCAACGGATCCTGGTGATGGAAAAAATTGTGATAGAGTCGTTTGTGTTACGAGTTCCCATAGTCGATTATACCAGCACTTCCAAAATCCAGTTAATTGATGGTTTGAAACATCTGAGTGACAAGGATGCTTTAGTCTACAACTTCTTTCAATGGCAATGCATCGACAAAAGAGGGGTGTTCGGTTCATCGTTCAGCTTCGATATTACAAGTGTTTACAGAAATGTGTACAATCCTAGATTTGTTATAATCGCACTTCAAACAAACAGAACAAACACCCAGGCAAAAGATCCTAGTAGATTTGACAGCTGCAACATCAAAAATGTGTGTCTGTGAAAATTAATGGAGAAAGGTACCCTCAGGAATTGCAGAATTTTGATATTACTAATGGTATATACAGGGATCATGTACGATCAGTACCTAGGGTTCCGAAAAATAAACTTCGGAGACAATAACGTGTTAGTAAACCTGAAAGAATTTATTGATAACTCACCTTTGGTTGTAATTGACACACATCTACATCAACCAACAACAGACAGATCACGAAGTGACATTCAGATTGAATTAGATTTTGTAAAAAGCTATTGCATCTCCACAGGGGAGCAGCGGCACCACAGCATATGTTGTCGTTGTATCTGAGGCACATTTCTCATATGACATTACTCGAAACATAATCAAATTCCTGTAAAAACAAATAAAAAAAAACAACAAAAAAAACAAAAAAAAGTAAAATAAAAATGTTTTTTTTTTCGTTAGTAGGCGGCAATTATTGTTTTCATGTAAGTGTTTTGTATATAAGAAAGCGTATAGAATGGAAAGTCAGCATAATTATACAGTTCGGCTATCCGAAACTCAAAAACGTAAGCTTCGTACAGCGTACAAAAGACGGAAACCTACAGTAATCAGATTATCTAATGAACAGCTGTCTCACGGAAGTGATCGTATACTTCTTTCTGGAGAGCAACACAAAGCCGTTTCTAGAGCCGTTAAGAATAAAAAAAGGTTTACAATTGCTTCTAAGTTACAACCAACTCGTATCTAATAAACAAGGAGGGTTTTTGAAGTAAAATTATGGAAATGGTGGATTCGTCAGTTCCTGGAGGTAAACGCTTCATCTCTCCATTAATAAGAAGAAAGTTGGCTCCTTTACTGAGAGAAAAATTTATACCTTGGTTAAAGAGTTTAGTCGATGAGGAGTTGGACACCATTATTGAAAAAGACCCTACGGGTAGAGGGTGGTTGAAACGTCGTATTGGTCGGAAGCTTGATGCATTGTTGTCTGTGAATAAAAAAAGAGATTCTTCCCGCTGTCTCTTGGTGAAATAGAAAAATTAGCAGGTATATTAAACATTAATGAGTTTAGAGGTGTTTATTCTTCATGCGACAGTTTACTTCCAGACAAACCTACAAATATCGAACGTGGTATTGTAAATCTTGGTGACCTTTCATCTGGTGGTACTCACTGGACGTGTTATGTGAAAACGTGGTGAAAAGAAATTGTATTTTGATTTCATATGGCGATGTCAATCCTCCAATAGAAGTAGTCAGGTACTTGGGGCCAAAAAGGGTTGGTTTATAACTCAGAGCGTATTCAGGGGTTTGATGATCCTCCTATCTGTGGACATTTGTGCCTGGAGGTTCTACGACGAGATTCAGCTGGTGAGGACTGGGAACATATTCTTCGTAATATAAGGAACAATAAAAATGCACGGAAACCGTGGTTTTATTTTCAACAGATTTGGAGAAGAAATTGAAATTGGATCAATACCAACTCAACCCAATTCAGACCCTTCTCCTAACGAGATAATTGAGCTTGCAAGTGATGTATCAAAAGTCTCACAAGATTTATCCGGAAGTCAAGAAATTATTGGAATCGCATTTGGTAAAATCGGAAAAAATAATAAAATGCGATCGAGATTGTCCCCACTAGTACCGTAAATGGTGAAAAGATATGGGGCAGCTTCCTACTGAAAAACCACCAGAGAATTGGTCAAGTGAGCAAAGCAGTGGAGCCATATGATGTGGTTGTCAAAGTTCAATTGAGTGGAATTAGAAGGCAAGATATACATCATGCAGAAAAAATTCAACAACGAAATAAAAAATATATGGAAAGAGGTTTTGAAGACTTCCATGATGGTAGTAACTTCATCTAAAACTTGTATAGAATTATAAGTATATAAAAAACTACAACCATGCCATTACTCAAACTAACTGGAACTGAGTATGTATTGACTCTCCATCTAGAACACCCCATCCACTTGGATCCAAACGCGGAGTATTATATAGCTCTTGTTGGATTTTACTCTGAGAACAACATATACAACTTGTTGCAACATGCAAAAGTCTATTTTTTGGGACTTGGAAATACATTTCATTCCGAAACCGCTGATACTTCAATGCGGTTACTGGACCATTGAAAAACTTGAAAAGAGTTTCAGAGATTACATACAATCGTTGAATCTTAGTGTAAATTCTAACGATTTCAAGATCTTCAAAGATGGTGACAAAATATCAATTAATTCTCCAATTAAATTCTACTTGGATAAAACCGTTAGTGATCTCTTAGGTTTTGAAAAATCGGATGCAACAAACTTACAAAAAGAATCAACTTACTTCAACTCAAATGAAAATGTAAATTGCATCGAATCCACCGAATCTCAGAGCCGTTGATGTCATCGAGATACACTGCAATATTGTCAACAACAGTCTTGTCAATCATGATGTTCACTCTCAAAAACATTTGGAGACAGCAATCCTCTACTCCTTTTCCCCTAATGTACCACACGGCTACAAAATATCTCAATCACCTCAAGAAAAACACTACATACCTCTTCGGAGCGGTTTACGAAAGATTCAACAGATCACAATCACACTTGTAGACCAAAACAACCAACTGCTCCAGAACAACCATGTAAACAACATCGTCTATTTAGATCTGATCAGTAAATCACAAACACATACATACTCACAATTGTGGTAAATAAAAACGCGTGGTTGTCGGTGGCGGGACAGCGATGACATGCGTGGTGATTCGCGCGGCGCGGTTCTGGAATACCCGTACTCACACTCTTAGTCGCTCTCTAACAATTGTCTGTCCCAGATTCGGTCTCACACGGTTTGTCCCAGAACCGGTCTCGGGTGCGTTGTCCCAGGAACGGCCAAAGTATACTACTAACGTAGTTAAATCAAAATTACCTTGGCTGTCATAAAATAAATAGTAAATGGATGACAAATTTTATATTCATTTAGTCAAATAAAATGTCCTTAAACAGGAAAAAAGCTAAATGCAACCTACTGCTGCTCTGTTATGTAAAAGGTACGCTTCGGATAATAAGTTGTGTACTATTATATACTGCACTAATAACAGGTATTTTTATACTTCAGATAGTCTATGAATTTTTTGCTTTTTAATGTCTCATTACGAAAATCAGTTGGCACATAATCTCAGTTCTTTTAATGTGCTAATGTCAAATTTATGTTATTGTTTTAGTAAAAGTAAATAACAATTATTTTCTTATATTAAAGATTAAAAGTTTGAATATGTCATTATTGTGTCAAATAAATTCAATAAAATTTAGTTTTTATTTTATCTTTATAGTAATTAATCAATGTGTCTTTTTTTTTATGTGTCTTTTGGCACTTATATACAATTGCATGTATAAAAAATTGCAGATATGAATAATAAATTGATATATGGCTTTTAATTAGAATTACTATTAATTCAAAAGTAAAGTCGTACGCGTTAATTGTACACGTTTCTCAATGTTACTTTAAAACAGAAATCCACACCAAGACTTTTAAAATATGTGAGAACTGATCTTAAGACTACGTTCACGTGATTTTATAAAATTAAAAGCTATTCCTTCTCTCTGAATGATGTAACAATTTTTTTTCACAGAAATATATATATATTTTCGAAATGTACTAAAAATTACTACGTATTTTGATCGTTAGATGTCATGTGCAGTTAAACTACATGTAAAAATTAACGTTTACTGTGAAAATGATCAATATAAAATCTTCTGATCAGCCTAATTTATATTTTCTTTAATAAGCATAGTATTTATACACGATAAAATATGCAGAAAACTTCCTTGTACAGAATATAATTCATGTCACTCTTTCTTCAATTAGTCTAGTTTGGGAGAGCCAGGTGCTGATCAGTGTGGGGCGTCGAACTTTGGGTTTAAGTTAAATTGTTTGTTTGAAGGTTTATTTAGGCGTGCCACAACGCTTTAGTATGATTTTAACCTAGTTTGTAATTATGTATTAGGTTAGTTATTTACCTTAAAAAGAGATCAGATTGCAGGTCTCGAAACGTAGTGTTACTGATTTCTTGTTTCACTGAACGATGGCAAATGTCCGGAAAAAATACTGTTTCCTTTTAAGTTAAAATCTAAAAAAGTCCAAGTATGTCTTATTTTATAAGGTGGGGTTAGGGCTAAGAAGACTTCTCTAAAACTTAAGATGAGTTAGAGATAGCGCAGAATCTCCTCCCATACTCGAATCCAAAGTCCAACCCTTTAGACAGCTTAACATCGACACTCCCAACTATTTCCATCCAAAGTCTTTGAAATGCGACATGGAGAAAGGAAGTAAAGTTAAATACAGATATTGACTTTCTACCAATAGCTATCATTTACATCATGGAAAACGTATGATACATGTTTGCTAAGCAACGGGAGTTGTTGTAGGCTGGAGGTTAGGGATCTTTCAAGCAAACATAGTCACGTTTTTGGTACTACGAACATATTAGTTCATACTAAAGCTTTCTCCTTGTAAGTCCTTATAACCTGTCCTAAAAACAGCAAGAAAAGATAAGTGATAGAGTTTTTTTTCTTATATATATTTTGCTGGGTCGATTGATGCAAGGAGACGTGTCCCTACTCATGTTGTTTTTGTTCCAGGTCACACGAATACGGGTATTCTTTGGGGCAAGAAGATATAGTGCGGAGATACGAATTCTACCAAAGACTATGAGTTGACACTAAAGAGAGGCCTACCTCTTAACGCTTTATTCGAAATATATGCCATCAGCCTGGCAAAGAAGGGTGTTTCGTACACTTATTGTTTAAGAGGTAATGAGCTCAGAGTGGCTGAGAACTCTCGAAGCCTAGGAGCTCCTAAAACTCTGGAACCTCTCAGAGAACGGGAGCTTAGAGTGCTTCAAAGTACCTTAATCGGAAGTTTTTCTGGATTTTTGGATCCAAGTGTATCAATATACCAGTCTTATAAAGTGTAACCGAAATGTACCTGACACATGTGGTTGATAAGTCAAAAGGTTGTAAGACATTCCATTAATTCATAACACTATCATTTACAGAACGAACATTCGTTCTCGCACAATATAGACAAACATCAGCTATCTCATATTATACGTACGATCATTTAATCTGCTTCTGATCATCAAATAAAATAATGAAATATCTTCAACCCTATGTATATGAAGTAAATCTTAGTACAGCATTCTCGTTTTCCTATCTTATAAATAAAAATGAATGTCGAAATGTGTTGGTAAGCGCTAAACTCGATAACGGGTGGACGGATTCGGTTAATTCTTTTTGTAAAATGTTCATTGAAATCCGAGGAAGGTTTTTATGAAGAAAAAGTTAAGAAAATATATCTGGAATATTTTGGAATTCAGGAAAAAATTGTAGTTTGTACGTTTCATAATTAAAATTAAACTGGCACTAAACAGCTGTTGACAGCTATAGTTCGACAAACTTTCTGAAACATCTGCTTACATTTAAATGTTACCAATAATAAATAAACAGTGCGTGATCGTGTAATGCAGATAGTAAATAAAAAATTAATATATCTGTGACCTAATCTATTGAGTTTGCTTTTGTCAACTGATACACGAAACAAATTCGTATATCGTGTTTTGTGCAGAGTGTTTACTTAGTTAGTGTTTGTTTAGGTCGTGATTAGTGAAAAAATAATTTTATATTTGATATGCCTCCTATAAGACGAAGCAATTTAGGTAGAAGAACCAGAAATGCTACAAACCAAGCTAATTACCGATCTAATCGTACTGCACAAGAACGTGACGACGGAAATGAACGTGAAAGAATTCGGATATTACAAACGCGTGAATCGCGAGCGCGACATTCAACTAATAATCGCGCAAGTTTGAATCGAGCTGCTTTTAGTTACGATGTGTCAATTGACTACATTAACTACCAATGTGTTGTTATTGGTTCTATGAACTCGGTTTGCTCACACTGTAAGGCATTAAAATACAAAAACGAAGCCAATGGATTGTGTTGCGCAAATGGTAAAGTAAAATTGATACCATTGGATCCACCACCAGAACCATTGTACTCATTGGTTTTCAGGAATAGGAACAGATTCTATACACTTTTTGACACATATCCAACAATATAACAATTGCTTTCAAATGACTTCATTTGGGACAACAAATGTAGTTCGGGAAAATTTTTATGCCAACTTTCAAGGTATGTATTATAGCAGTTACTCATAATTATTTTAGCGAACAAAATTTTCTGTCACCAAAGTTAAGATGTGTCACTAATCTTTAATTTCTTAATCACTTATATATCACTTAGTCATCATATTATATGGTGATTCAGTTTCAGTGACACTTTTATTATATTTTATATTTGATAGATGTTAGTTAAAACTAAATATATACTTTTTAAGATAAAATATTATTTAAGTTTGATCACTGACAATCCATTAATTTATACCACACCATAATATTTTTTTTTTATTTACAGATACAAGGGCAAATATATCACAAAACAGGTTCACTGTTACCAGTGTCAGATAGCGACAACAAATTCCTGCAAATTTATTTTATGGGCAATTCACCACAAGAAATTGATCTGCGTTGTGCACATAACAATTTAGTAAAGAGGTCTATTGTAGAACAATTACAAACTTTATTTCATCAACACAATCAATTGATTATATTGTTTAAAACTGCCCTGGATCTGATGCCATCCGATAATCACAAAATTGTAATCAGAGCTGATAAAACACCTGCAGCTCAACATACAAGACGTTTTAATGCACCAACTATTGATGAAGTTGCTATCGTTGTAGTTGGAGAAAACTTGGAATCCCGTGATATTGTTTTACATCGTCGGAATGATCAATTACAACGTATAAAGGAAACACACACCGCTCATATGATGCACTGCAATATCCCATTATATTTTGGCAAGGTGAAGATGGCTACGATTTCTCAATAAAAATGATGAATCCCATTACAGGTAACTAAAATATTAGTTTAGCTATGGCGATAATATCTCAGTCATTATATTATAAATATTTTAATTTTATATTTGATTGTTATTAAAACAAAATATATTTACAGGTTCTGAAACCAACAAAAAAGTAAGTTCAATGAACTATTATTCATACCGCCTAATGATTCGGGAAAATGAAGAAGAAAATCACATATTGAAATGTCGGCGATTATATCACAAATATGTTGTTGACATGTATGTTAAAATTGAAACGGAGAGAGATTAACATTCATCAGGTTGAATCAAACCAAACTCCGATATGAAGAGTATATTCACCTTCGAGATGCGATTAATACTGATGGTAATGCACAGAATGTCGGTCGGATGACTATTCTTCCAGCAACATACATAGGAAGCCCTCGGCATATGCACGAATATGCTCAAGATGCCATGTCGTATGTTCGTCATTATGGTACAGCAGATTTGTTCATCACATTTACATGCAATCCGCAATGGATAGAAATCAAGCAGGAGTTATTCCCTGGGCAATCACCCATTGATCGTCATGATATTACAGCCAGAGTCTTTAGACAAAAATTGAAATCTTTAATGGATTTCATCGTAAAACATAATGTGTTTGGTGAGACACGCTGCTGGATGTATTCTGTGGAGTTGGCAGAAACGAGGATTGCCACATGCACACATTTTGATTTGGTAGGTTGAAAAGATAAGGCCAAATGAAGTTGATGCAGTGATATCAGCTGAAATCCCTAATGTACAAGTAGATCCTGGATTGCATGAGGTAGTTATCAAAAACATGATACATGGTCCCTGTGGAACTCTTAATCAAAATTCACCGCGTATGATGGATGGTAAATGTTCAAAACGATATCCACGGACATTAATATCGGAAACAATTACAGGTAATGACGGTTATCCATTGTATCGTCGTAGATCGACAGCAGACAATGGAAAATCAACAATTGTCAAATTAAATCAACAAGATATTGATATAGATAATCGTTGGATTGTTCTATACTCACCCATTTTATCAAAAACATTCAAAGCACACATCAACGTTGAATCTTGCCATTCAGTGAAATATATTAAATACATTTGCAAATATGTAACCAAAGGGAGTGATATGGCTGTGATTGGAATTGGTGCAGAGAATTCCAATGATGAAGTTACCCAATACCAAATGGGCCGCTATGTCAGTAGTAATGAAGCAGTTTGGCGAATATTTTCTTTTCCTATTCATGAGAGACACCCTTCTGTTGTTCACTTAGCTGTGCATTTTACAGCACAGAACGCAGTACAAAGAGCTGCTCAGCCACCATCTACTACATTAACCAGTTTTTTTGAGACATGCCAAAACGACGATTTCGCACAAAACATTGCTATATTCTGAAATGCCAAAATATTATACCTGGAATCAATCCTCAAGGAGATTTATACGACGGAAACAAGGAAAACCAGTTCCAGGATATACAGATGTATATTCCACCGATGCGATTGGCCGGATTTATTCAGTACATCCAAGCAATGATGAATGTTTTTATTTACGACTGCTATTAGTCAATGTACGTGGCCCAACATCATTCCAACAGTTACGAACTGTTGATGGTGAATTGTGTGGATCCTACAGAGAAGCCTGTCAACGTTTGCAATTGCTTGAAAATGACGCTCATTGGGATCAAACTCTCAATGATGCTGTAATATCATCACACGCTCATCAAATACGAACATTGTTTTCTATAATCATATCTACATGCTTCCCATCAAACCCAATTGATTTGTGGATCAAGTACAAAGATTATATGTGTGATGATATTTTGTATCAAATACGGAATAGAATGGGAAATCCAAAATATACAAATCAGTGAAGAAATTTACAACGAAGCATTGATTTCAATTGAGGAAATGTGCTTGATAATGTCAAACAAACTATTAATTCAATAAGGCCTGACCGCGCCCAATCGTCCAATGCATGACGCTTTTAAACCAAGAGTTGCATCGAGAAAAACTGTATGATTTCAACGCTTTGAAAGAATTAATTCAAACAAATCTTCCACTGTTAAATGAACAACAGAAGTATGTATTTGAAACTCTTATGAAAGTAACAAATGATGAAACTGGAGGGATTTACTTCTTAGATGCACCTGGTGGTACAGGAAAAACTTTTTTGATTTCATTAATATTAGCAACAATTCGCTCACAAAATAAAATTGCACTTGCACTCGCTTCGTCGGGAATCGCAGCAACTTTGCTTGAAGGTGGTCGAACAGCCCATTCAGCACTAAAATTGCCATTAAATATGCAAAGCAATGAAACTCCAACCTGCAACGTTTCGAAGAACTCTGCAATGGCAAAGGTTTTGCAGCAATGTAAATTGATTGTTTGGGATGAATGCACGATGGCACATAAAAAATCTTTGGAGGCTTTAGACAGAACCTTAAAAGATCTACGGAGCAATAATAACCGATTTGGTGGTGCAATGATTTTATTAGCAGGAGATTTTCGTCAAACATTGCCAGTGATTCCACGATCAACGCCAGCTGATGAACTTAATGCATGTCTAAAGTCCTCCAATTTGTGGAAACATGTCAAAGTACTTCATTTAAGCAAGAATATGCGTGTCGAGTTGCAAAATGACCAATCTGGAAACATATTCTCTAAACAACTCATTGACATTGGTAATGGCAAATTTCCTATAGACATGTTGACTGGCTGCATTAACTTTCCTCAAAGCTTTTGTCAGTTAACTCGATCAAAAGATGAACTTATTCAGAAGGTGTTTCCAGATGTTTCTCAAAATTACAGAAAACCATGATTGGTTGAGCGAACGAGCTATACTGGCTGCAAAAAACATAGATGTAAATGAATTAAATTCCAAAATTCAAGAACAAATTACAGGCGAATTGAGGATATATAAATCAGTTGATTCGGTTACTAATCAAGATGATGTAGTCAACTATCCACCGGAATTTTTAAACTCGCTGGATTTGCCAGGATTGCCACCTCACAATCTTCAATTAAATAAAGGTTGGATCGGTGGTTATAATGTTGCGAAATATCAACCAACCGCGTCTTTGCAACGGTACACGGTTAGCGATAAAAAATTTATTAAACAATGTGATAGAAGCAACTATACTCAAAGGAAAGTATAAAGGAGAGGATGTTCTCATACCGCGCATCCCAATGATTCCGACTGATGTGCCATTTGAGTTTAAACGACTACAGTTTCCCGTGCGGCTTGCTTTTGCTATGACTATAAACAAGTCCCAGGGGCAATCATTAAGTGTTTGTGGTATTAATCTAGAAAACCCATGTTTCTCACATGGTCAATTGTATGTTGCCTGTTCCCGTGTTGGAAAAACCCATCAGATTTGTTTATCTATGCGCCAGGTAATAAAACAAAAAACATCGTATACTACAAAGCACTACAATGATAATAATGATTGATTGATTGATTTATTTATTTATTTCCAAAAATTTATGTACAGAGTTAAATATAATACATAACAAAAAACTTATAGGAAATTATCCCCACATGGGCATCAGCCTGTGTGTGGGGAACGAGTTCCTCAGTCTGCACTACCAATAACACACAAAAAACTTAAATTAAAATAAGGAAATGAATTGTCATTAATAAAAACATTTTCATTAACAAATGAGAAATGAAGATTTAACCTCTAAAATAAACCATACAAGGCCAGAGCATGGAATACATGAGCAAATTCAGTTAATAAATAATCTAAAATTTGAAAGGAATATACTTATTTAGAAAATATAATTTGAAGACTTAAAAATGTAATTTATAAAAACTTGTAACTTACATAAAAAAGAGCAATCAGAAAGACTTAATTAAAAATTAGCCGATATAAGTAGAGAGAGACTTGGACCACACACTGCACACCCACGCACACACACTAAACACACACACACACACACACACACACACACACACACACACACACACACACACACACACACACACACACACACCAATCACGCACACGCACACATTCACGCACTACACGTACTCGTTGGCCTGCAGTCAAAACGATTGTACAAACTCACCAAAACACTCAGACTAACATTGATTGTAATAAAAAAATATAACAGAAATTTAATACATAAAAAAAGCATATCTAGGTGTAGATTGAGGAAAAATACTGACGAAATCCATCTCGCCCAGCATCTACTAACCATTTATTGACTAATTTTTTGTACGTACTAATAGTGCAAGGTCTTGGGTTTTTTATAAAGTATGGTAATTTTGAGAAAATTATATGAGCAATATAGTGAGATGATGTTGAATTAAAGGCTTTAACGAGTCTAGGAACAAAAATTCTGTTATGAAGTGAAGAACGCGTAAAATGGCTGTGGTTACTGTGAATGAAAATTGAATCTCGATGTTGAAAAATGTACAAAATTAATGTTCGGATATATAATTGCGAGACGTTAAAAAAACTTTAAATTCTTCAACATAATAATAATTATGATTCACATGATTAACAATAAAGCGATTACTTACTTTTAAATCCTTATATATGTTTTATTTAATTATTTTTTATTCACAACGCCCTATCACCAGGGTGACGGTTCTGTTCAGGAGAATTTTTTTAAATACGTAGGCAAAAAAAACTGCCACATTACAAATCTTTTTGACAGGACGAAGTCTGTCGGGTCAGCTAGTTAATCCAATAATATGAACAGCCTCATAGAGTAGTAATAACGAGACATAGGCTATTCTTATATTGATAACGTGTGATACATTGCGCATATTCGTAAAACTGAAAATTTAATATCTGAAAACCCCACTTATAACGCAGAGTTTGGATGTTTTTAACACTACCGGAACCGGAAGACGCAGCTGTCCTCAGAAATATCTAGCAGATGGTGAGTTATTGATTTTGTTATTAGCGACTGAATAAATGTTTTACTTACTTGAACTTCTCTTCTTGAAATTCTATTTCGCTGGAAAAAAATTTCTTCTAATACAAATTCTAAATATGAATAAAAATGTATATTAAACAATATAAGCGTTAAATCAAGAAAAAATTATAAAATTATGATCATTTGTCGTCAAAGGCATTATTACTGTCACAAAAATATATTGTTTTTATTTTGTTTATTTTGAATATTCGTTTAGAATTGATTAATGAGTAACTTAAGAGTAAAACTTCGTTATAAACTGTTAAAGAAGACTGTCATGTTCATCATAATGCATATATAGAATAATAAAATGGGTCTCTCTAGCTTGTATTGATACGTTAACACAAAAGTGTCCAATAATTATAAAACCTAATATTTTTCTTCACATTGTTTTGAAGTTGTTTTAAACGTCAAGAACATTCTTCGTTTCCCTATCAAATTTAAAATATCGTGCTATTATCAAATCATAAGTGATGTTAAGTTACTTTAAAATTAAAAATGGATAGATCTTTTAAACATTATGTTACTTTCTTAATTTAACTTGTATATCACCGAGTTAAAATAAGAACGTGATGTGGAAGAGTCTCATAGTAAATTAAATGCTGCAGTTCACTTTGTTCCACACGTTGGTACTGGTGTCTAGAGAACACGAGACTATTTGTCAGATTGGATGAGGTACTTTTGTCCCTGCTAGAATATAGCGAGTAGTGATGAACTGAAATATTCTCAAGTGGCGAGCTCTCAGTTCTCCAGAGATTTGTCAGTTTGTCCTGACGATTCATTAATGAAATTGTCTTGGTAAAACCGGCTTATTGACTTTGTAATTTTATATAGCTTACGTTTAAATTATTTAGCTAAGTGTTTTATTACGTGTTTTTAAACAATGTATTTACAATATACATTTATGTGAAATTTAAAGAATATTGAGACTAGGTATTTTCATAATCTAGTAGATATTTGATTGCATTATAACACAAATCAATACATAATAATTGTAGTTACATTTTTTAATAATGCTGTTAAAGCCATAAGACAATTATGAAATAAAAATTAGGTTTAAAATTTAGTGAAAATGTCTCAATGGATTTATACTCCTACATGAATTCATGTTTTTTTTCTATCTTAAGGTACGTACATACTAAGGTTAAAGTCATTATATATATTTCAGTATTTACTAAACGTATTACAAGGAATATGTTCGAAGTCGATACAATTTAATTTTTTGATATTATAAATAAATTAGAAATATTGGGAAAGCAGAATAATCTTTCATGTAAAAAGAATAATGTGTAATAACATTAAAAAAAAAACAACCCATTGATATGTTTTGCTGGAACAAGTGAAAAGTTACATTGTATAATATTATGATTTATAATTAATCACTATATAATGATATTGAGAGATAGCTTTACATCAGTTGTTATTACAATTTTTTTGTTCTCTAAATACTAAAAGTTGAGAAACCTCTAATAGCACTTATTTTCAAAAGGATTTTACGCTTTCTTCCAAGTTACAGAATATCCAGGACGGGTAGGGTTGGGGGGGGTCTAGGTCCCATTAGGATGGATGGTGGAAACTATATCTGTCATGTCACTTTGGAATTAGAGTAGGATGCTCTCTTCTAGCCTCTGTTGGGGGCAGATTCCTCTAGCCAAAACGGTCGGGGGAAACCACTCCCTTATGTCCTGGCTAGAAACTTTAAATAATAAGGGAGCTCCACTCACTCCAACATTCTGCGATATATCCATCGGTCATTCCAATATCACTCATTTGAGATTAGTGATGTGCCGCTTGTTGAAATTCATACAATTGGTCAAATATGAGGGAAACCTCGGTTTTTGATGATTCGGAAATAATACTGGGGATGACGTTATTGACATATCAGTTGCCGTTACAAAGGTAAATAAAAAAAACCAGATATATAGAGCGAGACACTAAAAGTTTCCAACAAGAAGCACCGATATTCAGTGTCAATAATTATCAGCTTCAGACTCTTCCTTTAAAAGTCTTTATGCAGTACGTATACCAGTCTCTATCCTAAATGAATAAAATAAATGAAAGAATTAAAATATTATTTGCTGCTGGATATTAAATATTGTAAACACAATTTTTATGTGGTCTGTTTTTATAGTTGTCATTGTTTCTTAGGTAGAAAAGGATAGCATGTGTTTAAATCACGAGGTATAAAAAACACAGACGTTACCATTACATATCCTCCAAATTTAAAGATGTATATACTTACTTGTATAATTTAATGACTGTCACAATAGTTTATTTGATTTTTTAAAGACGATTCATGAACAAAACAATTTGCTACAACGCGCCTGGACTTGAATATCTCAGTTACCGGAAGTGCTAGCTAGTTAACTTGTATACTGACAGAGAAAACGTCTCAAGTGCTGGTTGTGTTTCTTATTGCAGCTGAAGAGCTAGATGTATTAAACCTCAATCCTAACAGATTCCCATCGAAGCTTCTGATTTTTAAATATTGTCACAGTTTATATTACTACTCGCCTCCCCAGGCCCCCTTTTGGGTGTTTGCCAATTTCGGAGATAAGAGGGATTTGGTGATTGGTAAAATTCGGACATGAGGTCATGCCAGGAAATTCCCTGGGGGGGATTAATGTTACCGGGGGTTAAGACATCAGGGGGTTTAGTTTACCCTGGAGGTTATCTGGTCATACCAGGAAATTTCCGGGGGTGGTTAATGTTACCTGGGGTTAATGACACATGGGCTTATTTTAGAAGGTGTTTGTCTGTGAACATAATACAAATTCACTTTATCCCTATCTACTCTTGACGCTTAGCTAACGTTCAGCAAATTTCTAATGTGGGGTATATTCACTCATTAACTGGATTAGCGGTATTCGGGAAGAGTTTATGTCCGAGCATTAGATTAGGGATCTTGGAATTAAAAGAAGACCTATTTTATCGAATTATCCAGATTTAACCAAAGTTTTGAATTAAGGGCATTTTGCGGCTAAACCGTTAGAGATACGATAAAAGTGACTGGACCTCTCTTGTCGAAAATTTAATATTGTCTTCCGATTATGCCATCAGATTTAAGCTACGACCTATAATTTAGGCAGTACAGAGCTTAGGACAAAAGACTGCACTGGGCAGTTTAAAAATATAACGTAAAACTTAAAAAAATCTATACTTTAAAACGCGTTATGCGGCCAAACCGTTGAGGATAGGGCAAAATGTAACTAAACATTTTTTGTAGATCACACGTGTGTGTGTGCGTGTGTAGAATAAATGTGCGATAGTTTATTCTATATACAGATGAACCTAAACAGATGAAATATAATTGTTCAAGGTATAGATTATGAATAGATTAATTATTGGCGAATGCCTTAAATACAAGCAATAAGTCAGTTTTGGCAAAAAAAAATACTAGGTAAGAATTTAAATCCAACATTTTTATAAAGGTTTGCAGAATTTCAATTAGAATATGTATTCAGAACTAATACATTTAGGATTTAGGAACATTCTAACACTTTATAGACAAACACAGTGTAACATTTGTGAAAACTTTTTGTTGGCTTTAGGTTTCCTATACTGTTGCTTATTATATATATTTTATTATTATCCATGATTTCTAAATGTTAACACCTGTAAATCAGCCATGAAGTCTTTTAAAAGCTAATTTTGGTAGATAAGCCATTCACTCGTGATAAAATCTCCAGCATAGAACACTTTTGTGAGTGCCAGATGTAATAAAACCTTAACTACTTCCGTTGGCAGATTTACTGCTCGGTCTGAAATATTTTACACAAACACCACTCTGCCATCATCTTAAGTGGAATTATTGAAAAATATGAAAAATGATATCTAAAAAATAGTATTAATTTACTTTATATGAGTATAGTATAAAAAAATGTTATTATTAAAGTGGACGAAGGTTACTGTGTATTATAATGCAAGAAATAACATGATAATAAAGTATAAATTAATTTACTTTAACAATAGATGCGAAACGATTTCCTTTGCCTGCTGCATTATCCAAGGCAAATATATTTAATTCCAAAAGAGATTTAACTAATTAACTAATACGTTTTGCAACAAACTTTAAGTAGATTTAAATTTTTCCCAAGGTCCGACGAATAGACGGGTAAATGAACAGACAGCTGATAATTTGATTGAAAATCGCCAGTTATATAATCAGAAATTTCATGTATGTAGCACAATTCATTCTCCAGTTATTTGGATCACGTAAAGGCTCTGTCAAATTCCAAAGAGAGAAACGTACATTATCGAAGACTATTTACTAATAATGCTACTCGAAAAAGTCAGTAGTTAAATTCGCTCTTGATATAACCAGTGAAAAAAGGCGAGGTGGTATGATAGAGAGATAGACTGGAGATAAATGTTTTCAGAATCCATAGTGATAGATAAGTAATTTCCAGCTTATATGTCAAATTATTCTCGTGATATTTCTCTGAGATTCATACTTGAGTAATGACAACCAATAAACCACCGATTTAAATTATTGCAGTTCGTAACACGAACATAAAAATATTGAAAGGGTTCAAAGAGCAACAACCACACAATTGTTTTAGTTCAAACAATAATCTTGTTAATTGTGCACGAAAGTTACCCATTTGAACAGTTTAATTCATGCAACTGCCAATGGAAGATAAACAGTTTATGTGTGTTCAGTTTGTCGACTATGTGCCAAATATCACATAATAGTTCACTCGATTATTTCGGTCACTGATTACACGAGCAAGGTTTCTTTAAAAATATCCAACAATCACGTGTTCCACGCCCTATTGAAACAGACGGGAAATATGTTTTTCCATCAACCAGTAAAGCACACTTTAGAGTATTAATATTTATTTTAAGCAGCACTGTTTTATTACTTACAAGTATACTTATTGTACATTCTGTCCTACCTCGCTTAGGAGATAGTGTCCTATTCTGTATCCGAAAACAGTATATATGATCATGGAGATCGAGCTAAGCATTTCGAAATACATTACAAAAAGCTTCCCTGTAACACGTTTTGGGTTATAAAATAGGTGGAAGTTGAGAAGAAACACAATTTGAGTCACTACTATTCAGAAGTGGTGAATAATCGGAATGAATTAAAAAAGTAATTATATCTGTAATTAAATGAGATTGAAGCTTTACAAAAAATAATACCATACAGGTTTTAAGAACATGACCTTTTTACAGGAAAATACCAATATTTTCTAAAAAAATGTCAATTTTAAGATTTTTATACCTTTGCATCACATTAATCTCTATTGTATTTGCGTCACAAGAAGTTATTTAGTATAGTGCGTCCACCCTACCCCCAATAAAAAATTTTGAAAATGAGCATAAATAAAAACAGTAGCTACATAATTTAATACATAATTTTAAAATGAATTGAAAATATAAATGTGAATAAATATGAAAATAAATTTTACGTCCAAACTGTAAGTGTATCTCTGTGTAGTGAAGGATATTAAAATGTACCTGGTATTGCTGCTGTAGATTATAATTATTAAATTTTCAATATTAAATCTGTGCCACTTGATACGTGGCCCTTAAATCTGTTCTAAATAAACTCTTCGTAAATACGTGAAAAACTGTGTTTGTTTATGGTAATGTCATACAGCCAAGAAAGCTACGGTCTTATACTTTAGAGTTCCTCCACACTTGCCTAAAATAAATAAAGTATTACTCAAATTGTTGGAATTATTCATATACAAATTTGTTGTAAAATATTTCGTGTTATACCATACTATTTCAATCTCTGGCATAATCCTTCAAAACACAGAGTACTAAATTTAAGATACACGTATGATGCTAAAATGGCTAAGGAGAAGGGTATTTCATACAATGACCATCAATTATCTCAAATAGGTTTGTCATGACATTTAAAAAGGAAAGCAATTTCTTTCCTGACATTAATAGTCATTACTCTTATTTATATTTTATGCTTAATAAATTATACATTTTTATGCGTTAGAACTATTTAAATATTAGCTAAAATTTATTAAAATTTCATTACACGAAACATTAAAAGACGATCCAACATAAATAACAAAGGTGGTAATCACAACATTTAATGTAGTAGAGCAAAGTATATTTTCAGACAAACAAAGTTAGCACATTCGACGTTATTTTAAAGTTTCAAATCAACTTCAATACTTCATCCGTGCGGAAAACGAGAACTGTCTGTACATAAATGCATTCGTTATTATTATAGGAATGCGGGAAACTCGTCACCAGTTGAATGCAGTATTAGCTCACTGTATCCTGCAGCAAGGAAAAACTCTCCTTTAAATATAACGTTACCCATGCGTTCTCTTGACACCGTCACGTGGAAGTGTACTGCCACTTTCAATTCATAATCAGACTTGTATTTACTGCTTTTATCAGTAGAGACCGCCTAATCTATAATAAAACATAAAATTCAAAAGTTGTTATTAAAAGTTTTTAAGCAAAAATGTAGTTTAGACATTTATGGCCGTTGGCCAGCAGTCCCTACATGTACGGTTGTGTATTGAATCAGCTAAAGGTACTCTTCTATGGATAACTTTTTAAAGTTAGAGTGTATTAAATTTTTACTCAATTCTAAAAAATTATGAAATGAAACAATACGTTTCAAAGATTGGAATCGATCCTCTTGTTAGGGGTTAACAATCTTAAAGCATATTGCTGCACAAAATATTTCGTCCACTGCCCGCTGGAAATCCGAGTAGGATATTTTTGAAAGACGAAAACATTAAGTATCTGACCCTTACGTTATCATATGACGTATACGGAGTAGTTTTACCTCGTAAGGAATTAATTTTCTCAAGACGAGGCCTGTGATTGAGGTGCTGAGATTCTTTAACGACCTTAAGGTGTCCTCGAAACGTATTGTTTTATTTTTAACACAGGTTTGGACTCATTCTTTAAAAACAGAAACAGAAAAAACTCTGTAATAAGTCAGTTTGGTTTTAGGGACTTAGTAGTGTTTTAGACGTGTCATAATGTTTCCATCATAGATAGTATAGTTTTGAAATGTATAGCTCAGATGTACAAGCTAGTGGTAAGCGCCAGGCACTCGTACTTGTCATTATAGCAGTATTTGTTCCCATGGAAACAGTTCTACTTTGTATCAATAGAAACAATATAAAGTAATATTTATCTTCGACACAAAAGCACTGACTTTGTAAAGTTAGTACGAATAGACCAAAGTGATGAGCTAACTGCCACGCAAAATAAACTATTCTAAGTTGGTAAATTTTTTGGGTAAACTACTGCTCTCACGGTACATAAAGTTACAATAGAAACTAGTTATGATGTAGAAGAAACAACCATACAAGAGAGATATACTACGTTTTTATTAGAAACAAGATGGAACTAGCCCCTTACGAGACAGGCTTCGTAACGCTAACGATGAACTGTAGTAACCCAAATATGCTTAAACTTTATTTTCGGGCAGTTCTTTTTACGATTTCTTATGAGATTCTCTGTTGAAATATGTTATGATAAGAAAGAATATTACTTGAAGGAGTGTCATAATAACTCAGTTTACCAGCAACTCTATACTAGAAAAACCTGACTTTCATACAAGAAGCTTTACTCATTTCCATCTAAAATCTTACTTGAGGGTCATATTTTTAAATGATTTAAAACGTGAAAAATTGACCTTTTTATTCATTTTTAAACTATAAAGAAAGTCACTTCTTTGACACAGAAAACTACAATTATATTCCATCGGTTTGTACGTGTTCGTTGAGGTTGTTTGCAACATTTCGTTTGACTTTGATTTTATTTATTCACTTATTTTCTTTTATTTTTTTCTTTAACAAAAATATTAGCCTCAACAGTGGGAACCAAGCATGCAAAATCCTCATAGAATTGTATACAAGTAATGTCTTAGGAATTAAAAAAGTCTAAATGGTTTCAGGAGAGGCTCTATATTGTTATCTACATACAACTGACTTATACAAGTCGAGCAATAATGAATGTTGAAGTAACCTTAAAGGTAAATTATATTTAGACATGAAAACAGTCCAATAATATTATATTATATAGAAGGATCATATGGGCATTACAAATAATAAGCCTCACAATAGATTAGATAAGAAACCATGTAGTGTGCATGAAGAAAGTGCCTTGTGATAGTATATTGTCTTGTCCAGTTGTACTTGCAATAAGAGTTGCTCTGTGAATAGTTAAGTAATCAGTAAGTATTTGGTAGTTAAAATTTATCACTTAACTTACGTGTTTAGTTTATTTTAAGGTAGTAATTCGTTCCTTTCCGCTTTATTGCTTTTTTGTATAAATTTTGCATTTTCTGGAAATTTTAAAACCTTACGATTCTTGTAATGTATATATAACGTGTTATAGTGTATTTTAGTGTGTGTACTTGTGTCTGGTAAGGATTTATAAGGTCAAAGGACAAAGGATTTATCAGCCAGATGAGTGCAGGGTTTTTGAAAGTAAATATAGTACTATTTATCCTTATTAGTATATACCTTTGTGTACTTTAAATTTGTTTTGTGGTTTGAAATAATATTAAGATTTAACTGACTGCCATTCCCCTTATACTGATTACGACACATGGATCTTTATTAAACATTGTCTGAACCAAATCTAAGAAAATTACATAATTCCGCTTGAAAACTTAAAAAATCCTCCAGATTATATAAATTCCCGGCTTGGTAAAAATTGTTAGTGTTTGCGTTTCACTTCAATAATCTGTTATGACATATTTATTAACAAGATCATTTAAAAAGTTTCGTTACATTGCTTGGTATAAGGTTACATTTAAAATATAGTACACTTATATCAACAAATCAAAATAAAAAATAGCATTATTTTTTTAGTTAAATCGAGATTCGTCAAACCTACCTCAATACACTAAAAGCAAGAAGTTTAATCATTATTGTGGACATAAAAACACAACATGGCCTGAATATAAAGTATTTTATATCAAACATAAATCGTTTACAGGAAGCTATTGAGGTTTATTACATCTGGCACTCCAGTTGACCCGCTATTGCTTGAGTTGTTTATCTGCCAACACGAACTCTCATACGAGTTCCACAAACATTACACTACTTCCGTTTGTACTTGACGTAGAGCTGGTGGCCTAAATTAATAAACCAACTACTAAATTACATCTGACCAAGATAAATAATAAATTCAGACATACTTTATCCTTAATAGTCCTTTTAAAACTTTGGATACCATGTAGTTCAGTAATTTGTTCTAAGAGTATCGCCAAAATTACTGTTTCTGACCTTTAGTAGCAAAAGTGATTGCTCATTATTTTTCCTCAGAACTATTTTACTTACTAGGAATTTATGATCTCGTGTTTAATGGACAGAATCTATCTAAAAAGTAAAATCATCGCTTTGTATGGAATTATTTTTGACGATGGAAGGATTTTTCTGGAACCAGGATTCTCTGAAACATTTGCTTCATTGTTCAGCGATACCAAAATGAATTTTATTGAAATCATCTGATTTTCGTTGGTCTACACGTGGAAGGTTCAAGAATAGTCATTGATCTTTGTTGCATATACTGTTATAGGTCAGTCTCAAAAGGACTGGCAAATGCAGATCGAAATCAGAGACACTTAGATTACAAAAGATATAATATCCAGATTAATTAGCATTGTCATTGTCTCATCAGGTGCACAATTGAGTGCACTGCGATGATTATGACACGATCTCTAAGCACGATGGAGCAACCGAATTTCCTACACATTACGTAGCTATCTTTGAATCAATATAATTTTATTCGTTTGAAAACTCCTACGTCGTCGACATGTTTTGGTTTTCTTTAGATAAACATGACTCCAGATTTCAGGAGTTAAGTCTGCACTAAAAGGAAGTGAACTGGAGGTATACTCTATATTCATATGGAATAAACCCTTCCCACCGTAGCAAAGTTGTATGTAGAATATTTGAATATGTGCAATTAAATGTAGGTAAAACATTATTTTCGTAAGACGTGGCGTGCTGTTGTTTGGAAAAACATAAATTGAGCAGGAAATATGCTTGATTAATTTAATTAACTACAACATTGAAAATGTTGGCCAAAGTCCATGCAATAATGAATCTAGTATCCTTTAGAATTTATTTGTTAATAGGACCAGAGTACTCTCATATGCTTTTTAGATTAGAGGAGGGGGGTTGAATAGGTTTGTCCACGTTAGAATATTACGACTTATAAAGTGAACAGAACCTCTACCTAGTATCGAGCTCACTGCTCGCCTGACATTATCCCGACTGATCAAAGACGTGTCATTAGCAAAAGTTCTTTTAGAAACCTTTTTCTGACAGAGCAATTATGTGCTTTCGGCGTCTACGTCACGTTGGTGCGAGGGTATGTGTTACATGTAATAATTATTCACATTGTATTTGAAAGTAGTATGGCAAGAGTCTCTTGTTTTATATTTAACGAGGTAAAGTTAAATAATGATTCGCAATAACATGAAACTTGGTAATGTGTCATTTGTGTATATTTTAATTCTGTATTTTAATGCCAAAATTTAAAATGTTTTAGTTTAGCTATTTAATATAAATTTTATTTTAGTTTACACATATTTTAGGTACATATATTTTATGCCGTAAGTTTTAAAATAATATTATAGACCTCGTTAACTTAATTTTAAATAGTGGTTCACTTATTCTGGGAAGAATGTGATCAGATCCACGCCTGTCTTTTTTTCGGTCTCCGTGTGACACACTTATTCATATTATTTATATTTTTAGTGTCATTGTTGAGTTTGCCTTTTTGTCCTGAACAAGAAAATATATGCATGCGTCTTAGAAGTTTCTTCT
Organism: Homalodisca vitripennis; assembly: GCF_021130785.1. Taxonomy (NCBI): domain Eukaryota; kingdom Metazoa; phylum Arthropoda; class Insecta; order Hemiptera; family Cicadellidae; genus Homalodisca; species Homalodisca vitripennis. The sequence continues at coordinate 10,885 of NW_025781042.1, read as the reverse complement.
ACCATAGTAATATACTTCCGGTCCCTAAAAGATGAAGATAAAACCAAATTTCCGGCTACGTCTTAATTATTAAAAGACGGACTTTTATGCTCAAATATTCTGTGGTATGCCTTCGAATAACCCTAAATATAAATAAATATTTCAATAACATGGATGTAAAGAACTAATCATTACTGAATGAAGGTCTCTATCGCACTATCTGGTTGATACAGTCGTCTATGTCAAGGATAAATTGAGTTACAATAGATAAACTGTTTCAATATTACCACTGACTGACACAATTAAGTCAACTACACATGACATTCAGTTTCCCTGTTGACAACTGGATATATCACTTGTTTGCCTTCCATTGAGTGTATCAGTGATTACGCAACACTAATTTGTTCTTTGTTATAAACATTTTTAAGCTGTGCAGGTTATATTTTTTTAGATTATTTTGCTTACTTTGATATAAACTATTACTAATGAGTTAGTTTGTTTAATTGAAGTCATATGATGTACAAGTGAATTTAATTCACGAATAGAAGCAACTGTAGATGTCAGTTGTATTTCAGTTTGAGTTTTTAAACTGAGAAATAAACATTCTTAAATTAGAATTGGAACTTCTGTGATTTGGCTAGGTTTCCTGATATCAACGAACATCGAATTCTGGAAGTAAGGAACACTCAAGAGGAATGTAAAAGACGGCGCTTAATACTCTGGAAAAATATAAAATAGACTGCAGACTGACACATACAGACTGACACATGGACAGGGGCGTGCTGTAAATAATTTATTAACAAGTGTTAGAATTGAAAGCGAGGTAATTTGAAAAACGTTATGCATGAATGACTAAATAATTAATTGATAATAAATGATTGTATGATTTTAAACTTAAATATTTGGTTTCTTTGATGAAATAAAACAGCGCCTTTTACTCCACGTGAAAAGGCATCAGTTTAAATAAGTTGCTCATTTTTATGTAAATGATAAATATATATACTACTGCCATGTTTAATTTATATATTTTTATCAAAACGTATATTCATAAATGTTTTACTGAAAGAAAAATAATTAATTTATATACATTAAAAACTTCAATGAAAATTGACTATGATGAATAATCATGTCAGAGAACAAAGGCACTAATAAACCAGTAACGAAGCTCAGACAACGCACTTAGAGGTGAGATGAATGTTCTCTCGTACTTATATTGTAGATGTAGATGGCGCTATTAGTTGCTTGGTCTTAAAATTAAAACTGGCATCACATTCAACCTCATTTCTCTATGCTGCCATTTATTACCCACATTCATTAAAGCTTTGTTACCGTCAATGGATGATTAGAGCGCGTTCATTCTCTTTGTCTTTATAATTATACTTTTTAACCACTAATCTTACTGTCATTCGCTATTATTTTATTTAGATGGAAGTAAATCTCTTTGATGTTTCATTTAATAATTAAAACATAATATAATTTATAATGTTACTTTCGCTAGTGTATGATCTAAAAATAAATTACTAATATATAATAAATAAATGATTATTTATGTTTAGCATGTGTTACGATGAACTGAGCGAATAAGTGATAGGTTTTGGTCATAGAAATATCAGTTTTTATTATAAGTGTGGCATATGAAACTCTGAATTTGAAAGGTGATCACAGCTGCTTTATTTTATTTGCTTTTATTTATATTATTACTTTATTTGACTGCTTTATTTGCTATCATAATAATGGATTTGGTTATAAATATCTAAGGATTTCAAATTAAAAATTGAAATAAAATGAAAAATTCCTTTATGAAGGAAAACAGAATAACAGCTGTCAAGCCCTTTTTACCTCTAAAACCCAAATAGTGTACAGTAAATTTACAGAGTGAGTCTTTAACAACGTCCTTCAGATCTAATGGATAAAAAGTAGATGAAAAGCATAAAGGACCTTTGAATAATTATCACTGATCTAAAGGTTGATTAGAAAAATCACACTTTACAGGGATTACATTTAGCTCGCTATTTAAAGACAAGGTAGATTCCTTGGTTTAATGAAAAGTGAAAGGTGATGAAATAACTTTATTCACTGTAGGTATCATAACTAGAATTAGTTAGCTGATGATAATTGTCCCCAGGAATTGTACTTGGACATAATCTTTCAAATGTGAGATTTTCTGAGTACGTCTGATTTTGGAAATCAAGTCTGATGCGGTGAGACAAGTAATATTGCGTCCAATTGAAGTTTCTTGATAATATTTCATCTAAAAGATAGCTCTCCACTGTGTCCCATTTTTGAGTTATTTTATATAAGCCTCACGTGTCAAACTAAATATAACCTAAAATTGCAACATAGAATCTCAACTTACCAACCCCTTACTAGTAACCCCGTAAGAAAGTGAAGACTCGCTGATATTATAAAAATAAATTTTATGAACCTATATCGCGTTTATATTATGTAGTTTTTCGAGGAACCTTTGCAGTGTTGCAATTAAATTTGTCGTTAACAGGAAAACTACTTTCCCCAAACTAAAACTGAGAACTAACGAGCCACTGTAGAAGTGTGATGCCACTGAGAAGTGTCATGACAATACTTTAATTTGATTTATTTTTGGTATCCCGATAGTAAAAAATGTTTGTGAATTACAATAAAATCTTAAAACTGGGCCATGTCCTTGTCACAGTAAATCTATTAAAAATTATTTAAACTGTCGGAATAAAAATGAATAAAAAACATTTTCCTTTGACTATGGTAGTGCATTTATAAATGTTCGTATAAAAGAGGGATCTAGAGTAAAATAGTTTTTATCTCCCGTTAAATTATTAATAACTAAAAAATAATTAGCGCGAATGAATTTCTCAAAATATCAAAAGTACAAAACAATGTAATTTATGTAACTGTCTACTTATGTATATAAGTATTATTTATATACTTGTATAAAGTTTCATTTTTGATTTTATTTCTTCACAACATTGTATATATTGGGGAATAATGATATCCAATCCAAATATTGAAATTTACAAACACTAAGCAATTTACATTAGCCACAGATCATGTACGTATAACTGTCTAATTTATCGGTACTAAAAGCAAATAGTGATATTATCATTACAGTTCCATTACGACCTACTCTATATTTTTACTGCTTCTGAATTTAAATTAGGTTCATTTGCACAAGCGTAAATAACTGTTTTCCCTTAACAAATTACATATACACACTACTTTCTGCTAATAAATTAATAAGTGGTGATTTTGAGACAATTTGGAAAATTTTAGTTTACCAATAAACTTGCGCTGTTATTATTGTTTTTAGTTTAAAAAAGTATATTTCGGGTCATATTATATTTTATTTTTAATGGCATTAGTTTAGTTTTGTGTAATTCATTGTTTTAGATTTCTTCATAAATTGTAATAAATTTAGTTCGCAAGAGTTGATTTTCTAATATCTTGTTTTAAATAAACTAAAATATGTAAATAAAGCATAGAGAAAGATTAAAGTTATGAGGACAATCTTTGGAAATTTTGACGACACACTAACACAGGCGGAGACACCTTCTAACATTTTAGAGGAGTTGGGGTGAATGGATGAAGTTGAAATAGGTATTTGGATATTAATTTTAGCTAACTTCCAATAGACAAGAGCCGTGATTGGGATTAGATAAAATATAAGTACTCCGTTGACTTACACAGGTTATATTTAGTTTAATAGCAGTATTTAAATAATATAGTCATACATGTTTCCTTTACTAAGCTTTTTATTTTTCACGTTACCATCATAGTTACCTATTAGAGCAATGCAAAGTTATACGTAAACGAATAGCTAATTCTCATCGACATGCACCATCATCGAACTTAGTGGTGCTTATATATATATATATATATATATATATATTTTGTATTTGCCCGTTTCTTTCACATATGTGTTTAAATAACTAAACTAACATATGATCGGAAGACCAAATACCTGTTAAATGACTTCTATTTACATTCATTAAATTTGTATAAGTGGCAATAACCTAATTTAATTTCAATAAACATTGAATCGCAAAAAACACTTGCTCCGCTGGGACTCGAACTCGGATCTCTCACTTGTCGCGGTGAATGTATTACCCGGCACATTTATATCATATTTATATATATATAATATAAATTAGATATATATATAATATAAATTATATATATATATATATATATATATATATAAAGCTTTATACACATTTATAGTCTATATGTCAGCCTATTTTTCCAGATGTGAGGACAAACAGCCATATAAGAGGACATAGAAAGGCAGAGAGGCTTGAGCCTGTAAACCAGCTGTTATACTTTTATAAAGTAATTTGTTCCGGTTATTCCCGTTGTTACATCGGACAGACAGTCAAGTCAGTCAGCCAAAGATTTAAGGAGTCACAACAGGAGACTTCAATTTGTACTCTCAACATTTGAAATTTAAGTAGCACACAATAGATGGAAATAATGGCAATTTGGTTATGCATTATTTTCGTTGACATAATATGAAATTTAGAAGTACTTTTAAAGGAATACATTAGGCAAACTCATTTAAAATAAGAATCTACAAATCTGCTCCCATTATTTACTCAACATACCTATAATTCGCCTTACATACCTGTATTAAGTTTTCAACCTTGAGGAGACGGTTGTGTAATTTATAAATTCCTTCTCCAATAATACTAATTTAAATGTTTAACCTGTGTTATTAGTTGATAGGGTGATACTTCAAGTTCAAAACGGCGAGTTCTTACACAGAAAATAGGTTTTAAAATGATGTAGCATCTATCATAGTCTTTCATGTTAGAACCTTCTACGAAATCCTCCGCGCGCCGTTCACTCTAGGTTGGGAAAAAATTAAATTCTACGTAAGATCGGAACTTATCCATAAGAAATTAATTTTTTCCCAGATTTTGTAGGCTATGCACCATGCATATACGATTATATGGGTTAATTTAAATTTGTGGGGTAGTCAATTTAAGGTAGCACAGTTGTATTATTGACTGGCTTAAATCAAATCAAATCAGTTTTTTATTGCCGGAACATTATACAACGCAGGGCAAATGTCATATTTTTACTTTTTACTGGCTAAAATCTTTGTCAAACACACCACAAGAAATCTCATTCAAACATACAATTTTGCAAACGTACCTGCATCCATTCATTCACCAATTATTCCCACTTCCAGCGACGAATTTTGTCAGTCTTTTTAGTTGGTGGTCTCCCAATCTTAAGCAAAAAACTCGTTAACATTATAAAATGTTTTTGACACTAAAAAAGCTTTTCAAACGAGTTTTTAACACTTTGAGTGTTGAAGTGTTTTTAATTGAATCTGGTAACTTATTGACGAATTGAACACTTGCCTCTAAAGGCAAGCGTTCATAAACCACCGTTCTGTGTCTACCAGTTCGGTTAGTTATCTCTGCCTCTAGTCTCATACACATGTATGTCTCGGCCATTCGTCATGGCACATTTAGACATACAAAACAGAGTTGTTTCCAAGATGTAGAGACTGGGCAGCGTCAACAGTTGCAAATTTTTGAAGGCTTCCTTGCACACGTCTCTCTAAATTTCAACTTAGCGATAATGCGGATCGCTTGTTTTTTTGCAGCTTGAACACTCTCAGGAATTGATTGTTAGCACAAGCTCCCCACAAAACCAGCCCGTAAGTGAGGTGGGGGTAAATCAAGCCATAATACGCCATCATCAGAACTTGAGTCGGGCAGTATTTGGCTAGAGACCTCTCAAAACATAAATGCCTGAGGCCAATTTGGAGCAAACGTGGTCGATGTGATCGTTCAAAGTCAGTCAACCCTCTATCTAGGTATATTCCCAGGAATTTCGAACAATATACTTCTTCCAGCATAGTGTCAGCCAACATAACAGCTGGCTCATCATGACTATCTACTTTTGGTCGTAAAGCAAAATTTATCAAATTGAATTTTGCAGAATTTGTTTTAAAATTTTGGACACAGTTGTTGATTTCAACAAAACTATGCTGTTCCAGAGTAAATTTTGATTTGCTAGTGAAACAGAGAGTCGTGTCATCAGCATACTGCACTAGTCTTCCGTGCAGAAGTGATGAACCTACATCATTGACATAGATCAGGGAAAGAGAATTGGACTGAGAATTGAGCCCTGTGGGACACCATAACTCAGGTGAATTGGTTCAGATAATTTATTTGAGATCTGGACAATTTGAGTTCTGTGGCTTAGAAATGATCTGAGCCACTGGAGAGGCACGCCTCGGATGCCATGAGATTCAAGTTTGTCAAAGCATTGCAACATGGTCAACACAGTCGAATGCTTTCGATAAGTCCAGGAACACACTCAATGTGTGATCCCGACGTTTCTAGTCCCTCTCTACAACCATGTCGACAAGATTTACAACTGCGTCTATTGTCGACTTGCCCTTCCTGAAGCCAAAATGGTCTTCCGATAGCTGGTTGTGTTTATTCAAAAATTGAAGCATTCGAGCCAAGAAAAGCTTTTTGAATATTTTGCTCATAACTGGCAAAATTGAGACAGGCCGGTAATTTTGTGGGGATTGGGGATCGTCTCTTTCTTGAAAATAGGGGTTACTTTAGCGGTTTTGAGGAGTGAGGGAAAAACTCCTTGTTCAAAAGAGAAATTTACTAATTGGGTTAATGGTCCTCACAATATGCTTTGGACATTTTTTTATGAGCCACGTTGACATTGAATATAAATCATTTGTTTTTTTGGCTGGGAGCTGCTGAATTAATTTTTTCAAGCTCTTCCTCAATGACAGCTGCCAGTGCCAGGGAGGCTAACTGGACACTGCCTACGTACGTCTTGGGATTCATTGTGGGGGTGATGGGCAAGGGCCTTGCTCACAAGCCACAGAGCCGAAGAATCTGTTAAACCTATTTGCAACCTCCACCGCGTTCTCCACAAGTCTATCAAAAACTTTGTAATTTGATTTTTTTGTTACATGATTTGTTTTTATTGTTGATGATGTCCCATGCAGTTTTTAGAAATATTTTTGGAAGATATAATTGGTTTGGAAACATCATATGCCTTTGCAGCTTGGATCACTTTTATATAAATTCGTTTGTAATTTCTAAAAAAAAAAACCGCTTGAATTCTTCATTTTGGGACGTTTTTTGGATTTCTGAGAAAAATCTTTAGTTTTTCTCTAGAAACCAAAATTCCTTTAGTTATCCATTTGTTGTTCACCCTTTTGGGACAAACTTTTATGGTTTTGAGTGGACAGTACATGTCAAGATGAAAGTTGAAGTGTATCACTAAATCTTTTAAAATGCTCATCTACTGAATGAATTGAATCTTGGTGTTTTCCAATGTTCTTTAGAAAGGGAAGTGTTGAGAAGAGCGATGTTTCCTGGCCTTAAGTCTCTTATTGTTTTTGTGATTTTTGAGCTCCCTCTCGATTTTTACTCCACTAATTATGGCCTCTTGGGCCATAGTGGTCCGAGATAGCTGTATTGACCACGGACATTGCGACACTTGATAGATTGGAGATGATGTTGTCAATTGTCGACTGTGTTGAAAGTGTCACACGGCGTTGGCGTTTTGACTAACAATTCTAGGTCAAATGACATTAACAAGTCGACAAATCGTTTGGTGGAAGGATGATTAGTGTCCATTGCATTAATGTTGAAGTCACGCATTAGGACATAATCCTGTTGATGGCTAGTCAAATCCATCAGTAGAGCTTCAAAATGTGTAAAAAAATTTTTCCTTATTGCTATTGGGAGACCTATAGATTCCGATGACGGTTAATTTTGATCTGATCTGTTTGAATTGAATTTTATCCCAACTGCTTCAAAGTCTTTTTAGCTAGTGTTTTATGGGTGAAAATGGAGAAAAAGTATAATTTTTTCTAACAAAAATGGCGACTCCTCCTCCTTTGGAAAGTTGTCGGCAATATGCATTATAGCCAATGTGAAATTTGGAATTTTGCATAGGTCGATGTTCTTGTCATTAAAAAACAGTTCTCAGTTAACACAAGTACATCTGTTTTAATTTCTGCACACATCACTTGAATTTCGTCAAGCTTGTTAGTGGCAGATTGGGCCATTTTGGTGAAGTAGTCGGATTTGAATCTGACTGAGAAATTTTGAACTCGTTTGTATTTGTTGGGTAACGTCAGTCAATTTCGTTCGTCGGCCAGACGTGGAGCCCCTAAAAAAAACAGAATCAACTTTGAACTGAAGGCACCAGGCGATGAGGTTGGCAGGCGGACAGCTGTTTGACGGCCTCGGCAAACGTCTTATTGCCAGGACGTGTCAATTCGCGCCTTCTGGAGATGGCACCAGCACGAATCTCGAGGGAGCAGGTCATGGCGTCATAAGTAGAGGAACTGGTCTCGATGTAGTGGACCCAACGGTGACCGGCTCCACATGCTGCACTGCCGTTGGAGATAGTGCCTCCGAGCTCCGTTGTTGGCGATCTTGAACAGGCAGTGAAGACAACGGAGTGGAAGAGGCCGCACAAGAAGAGGCAGCATGAGCAGGCAAGGTTGGGGGGCCGGATGGTTGGTGACTGACCGAAACGATCAAGACACCCCAACAGAAGCTCAGCCAGCAGCAGCCGCTTGCCAGGCAGTCGCAAGTGCATACCGTGTTGGGTAAACCAGCGTCTTCCGATCTCGTTGAAATTTAGCACTTCTATTCCTTTATATTGAACAGACAGCTCCTTGATGTAGAATTTAACGAGGACAATACGCTGGTTCACGGGCGGTGGTCCATAGAGAGATCAGTCGATGCGGAACAGTTGACACGATGACGGCCGACGAGCTGAGAGCGAGCAGTTAACTGTCGCTCTAGGTGCTCGAAGATGGTATAGGACTCATCGGCGGCGACATCGTTTGTTCCAGCGAAACAGGACATAGCAGCTCCCAGGCGGAGGTAGAACCATTATCAGTCACCGTCAGAAGCTTGGTCCCGGCCTGCAGGTGCCGCCCACCCTGGTCGATGGACTCACGCGCTGTCGAACAAGGTCCGATCAGATGACGGACAATGGCTGTCACCCTCGATAAAACACCGCTGGAAATGGCAACTTTTTTTCCCCAGAACCCCTTAACATTTTGGGGGTGGTTATTACCTGGATGATGGATGTGCGATATATTTGAGATGTTGTTCCTGTGGGCAGTTTTTGTTAATTTGAATTTTGCATTTTGGTTTTTTTGAACAGATTTTTTATGGCGGCTTATGCTCGGATAAAATATTTTTAGATTTTGGGTTACTTTTTTTAATTTCTTTTTGATTTATTTTGTACCACCACCCAGCCCTCGTTTTCTGAATCGCTCGAGTCTTACTTTTTCCTTCACCGTTTCAGCCTTAAAACACTCCAACTCCGCCTCCAGCACTTCTACGGTGGTCTTGAGGGCTGGTAACTAAGTTGCGGATCTCACTGCAGCGCGGGTCTTGGCAGACAGTAGACGACGAAAGGTCACATTGTACGGCGCAATCAGCTGTACGGCCACCAGGAGTCTTGATCGTCAACAAGTTCGCTACAAACAGCTGATCGGTGAATTGGAGAAGACGTGCGTCCGACTGAATAGAGTGGTCGAGAATTTGTTCTCTTTCAGCCGTAAGTTGGTCGGATACGCCTCCTCAATTCCAAGTTTTCGGCTTCCAACCCACTTGAACTCCGAGGAAGGGCGGAAGTCCGAGACGGCATCGGGCGATGATGTGGCAGGAGATGGTGTGACGAGCGTAGCGGGTGACGGGTAGCACAGACGTTGCAGTTTGTGTCAGCGCTTCAATGGGAGACCCAGGGTGCGTTAAAGGCTTGCTTGTAGATGAAATATACTTGGTAATCAAACAGTACGCAATGTGCTGAGAGTAAAGTCGAGTGTGAATACTTTAATCACCTGGCATTAGCACTAATTATTGCACTCCAGGTAGAAACAAATTTAATCTAGCGACGCCCTTATTGTCCAATGTAGTTGTTATTTATTATTAAAATTATTAATAAAAATTTTTAGTTTGAGATGCAGGAGATAAACTTTTATGTTATTTATATACACCTGTTTTAGTGGTCTGTAAACCATCGTATTTTAAAGACAAAATAAGTTTTTTAAACGGTTATATTTTATCTTAGCAAACAAAAGGATTAAACCATTTTTAGACTCCAATCATTAGTACTACTGCTGTGAAATAAAAGGTAACTGGATCTTTGTTGAATTTAACAAGTTAATTATTTTTTACGTGGTTACAATAATTCGTAAATTTGGTGACGTGGTATGTACCCTCTAACATTTTAATTTTACTATCAAAGCTAACTCATGAAAAAAAATTATAATGTATCTTCTGGAAAGATATCTTCAGGAAAGATTATATTCTTACCCATTAAATTTTACGCACATGTTTAACAAAACCTGATAACGCGGAATGTGGTGTAGTGCACTCCTCCTGCCTTGAATATATTATATGATTTGCTCTTTATTAAATGCTTTGTATCATGAAATTATAATTTTTTTTAATCTGCGTGGAAAAAAGAGTGGTTTTGAAAAGGAATTAATGTTTTCCGTTCAATCTTGTATCACTAATCTTGAAAGAAACTAGCACTTGGGTTTACATACTGCAAAACTTAAAAGGGAATGAAAATTTATTACTAGAGCTTACTCAGAGGCAATTCCTTTGTACTGACATATGATGAGTATTAGGACATACAGAGTGTATTATGGAATACTCTAAATATAATATAGGTATAAGAATTTCCAATTAAGTTTTAAGGACTAAATCAGATTACCCTACAAGTTGTGTGGACAGTGTACACCAAACATTACCCAGTAATGGTAATTACTCATACAAATTGTTTGTGTTAGAATTTGATCAAATCGTATTTTTTTAGGAAATCTCTTAATTTCGTACTTTTGATACTGAAATTGGAAAAAAATGAAAATATCTTGACTGGAATGTGCGCT
>NW_025781041.1:0-71839 GCF_021130785.1 Homalodisca vitripennis | reverse complement strand
CTTTTTAAAAGTTAATTCAGATAAAAATATGAAAATAAATAAATTATAATTGTGTAATATTATTTAAAAAAAATTAAATTTTAAACACTTAAAGTAATGAATCATTTAAAAGAGTGATAGAGAACTTGTGTTAACACCGCAAGGTTTCCATTTTTCTATCATTCTAACATAAATTTTAAAAGTCTTAAAGTTAAGAATCATTTAAAAAACAGTGTTAGGAGAGCTTGTGTTAAACACCAAAAGGTTTCCATTTTTTATCATTCTAACCTAAATTTTCAAAAGAATTAAAGTTAAGAATCATTTAAAAGAGTGATAGAGAACTTTCTATCACAGTAACCTAAATTTTAAAAGTCTTAACGTAAAGAATCATTGAAAATAGTGATAGAGAACTTGTGTTAACACCGCAAGGTTTCCATTTTCTATCATTTTAACCTAAATTATTATAAGTCTTAAAGTTAAGAATCATTTAAAAGAGCGATAGATAACTTGTGTGTTAACACCAAAAGGTTTCCATTTTCTATTACACTAACCTAAATCTAAAGATTCTTAAAGTAAAGAATGATTTAAAAGAGTGATAGAGAACTTGTGTTAACACCCGCGAGGATTCCATTTTCTATCACACTAACAAGTCTTAGAGCGTAATAAGTGAAGTGAGTGATTTAAGTTTTTCTATTACACTGAAAAGAGTACTTACTTGTTTAGAGAAGACGAAGACTTGTGGAAGTTTAAAATTGAACTTAATCATCTTAGGGAAAGTAGAGGTTACAAGTATACTCATTTCAAACTGACCTAGCGGTTGAAGGTTTTCCACGTGTTTGCAAAAGCAAGCAAGAGCAAAGATAAATTTCACTGTAAAAATTCATCATTCTGAAACTTTCCACTTATTACTCAGCGAAAAATAATGTAATTAATTTAGAAAGTATCAGTTGCAAACGCTCCGTAATTATCATTGCGGTCGAGCAAAGATAATCGCGACCACCCGAGGTCAAGAAAAAATGTAAAGAAGGGTAAATGGAGAACGGATTAATTTAATGTATCGCGAGATTATTAGTTGCAAGCAGGAGTTCTGTATTATCAACGTCCGTGACCCTGAGGTCAAGAATTTGCGATACAAACCGGCGCGTGTCGATAACAAAACGTAAACAGTAGTAGCGACCTTGGGGTCTGATAAGACGTATTTAATTGCTTATTTAATTAGAGGCCAACTGCTATTTAATTGGGGTCAAGGTTATCTAGCACGTGCTTATCTTAGAAATGCAGAAATGTCAAAGGTTATCTTTGTCTCAGAAGCTATTATTTTATTACTACTTCTGTCTATAGTAGTTATGTATTAGTAGTTCGAGTATTATTACTCGACCAAACCAAGGTATATACACTTTTATTCTCATTGCCTAAGATTTATGAAGTTAATGATATATTGAATAGGTATCATAAATATATTGAAAAAATGTGTTTCAATCACCATTGTAACATTGTGTTTCAGCTTAAATTAACTGATTACGTGCATAACTAATTGCTTTGTTTATAAACAGAACTCTTAATAATCTTTGGAATAGTTTTCGTCACTTATGATTCCTAATGAGGTACAGTTGTTCAGTGCTTATGACTGAACAGTGTTCTTGTTGGAAACATAATGAATAAGATGAGTTTTTGAATTATTCTCACTGAATTATCGTTGTTAAGTGCTTGTGACTGAACAGTGTTCTTGTTGGAAACATAATGAATAAGATGAGTTGTTGAATTATTCTCACTGAATTATCGTTGTTAAGTGCTTGTGACTGAACCAGTGTTCTTGTTGGAAACATAATGAATAAGATGAGTTGTTGAATTATTATTCTCACTGAGTTATCGTTGTTAAGTGCTTGTGACTGAACAGTGTTCTTGTTGGAAACATAATGAATAAGATGAGTTGTTGAATTATTCTCACTGAGTTATCGTTGTTAAAGTGCTTGTGACTGAACAGTGTTCTTGTTGGAAACATAATGAATAAGATGAGTTGTTGAATTATTCTCACTGAGTTATCGTTGTTAAGTGCTTGTGACTGAACAGTGTTCTTGTTGGAAACATAATGAATAAGATGAGTTGTTGAATTATTCTCACTGAATTATCGTTGTTAAGTGCTTGTGATTGATCAGTGTTTTTGTTGAGAACATAATGAATAAGAGATGTTGGATTACCCTCAGTGAGTTACGGTTTCTAAGTGCTTGTGACTGAATTGTTGGTAACATTACAAATGAGATGAGTTATTGAATTAACTGCTGATATAAAGACCTATATTATAAATGAGAAATATGTGGGTTAAAACTCGTATTTAATATTTGAACCTGTAAATCACTTGTGTAAACTGAGCCTCTTAGGCCGTTCACATAGACCATTACCTTAGATTGCATTAGTTTAACGTGAGATAAATCATTCATCTGGTCGAGGTATGCTGATAACCGGTGTTTTATTTCAGTTAGTACTGAGGTCCCACGATAGGTATGTGTCACGTGACTGTATTGTTGTCATTACAATATTAAGCAACTGAGATACTTAAGCATCTCACTCCACGAGTGGCAGTTTTTCGTGCCTTAATATTATAAAACTGATTTATACATCTCTTGGGTAACTAATAACGTCGAACCCAGTACCGTTAAAATCAATATCCTCAACCTATTATCAAAATATTTCCCTATTAAATACTGCACCTAACAGATTATAAACGTACACGAAAATGGGATTGCAACAACCAAGTAGCGTAAAATATAAATTACTGTCAAATAACTAAGTACCAAAGTATTAAACTACAACCTAAACAGTTTTTAGAGTATCCCTAAATAAAAATTAACCTCACCAAGCCCTCTTAAACAAATTAAGTAAGACAAATAATTCTAAGTGTCTTAACACTAAACTGATACACTACTGCAACAATTCAGCACGTGCGTATTCAAAAGTATTTTCGCAAATATAATCGTGCAAACATTGTTGATATCAAAAGTTACAAACAGTATTACTAAATTCGCATAAAAAAATGTCAATGCGTGGCACTAAAAAGATAAAACTTTTTGAAATATATTTCAGTACGAATTATTAAACATGTTAATTTTTATAACATTCGAGTGTATTGCTATATTATAAAACTTGTACTCTGGGCAAACAGGGAAAAGGGTGTTGTAACAACGTGCTAACTTTTTATAATAAATAAAATAATCAGGATGCAGTAATCTTAATTTTGACAGCTTACAATAAAAACATTATTTTTTCGCTTATTCGGCAATAAAGATAATTTACTACTCACTTTTCAGCCAAAATTTACGGTTTAAATATTTTCTAAAATATTGAATCACAATTATTGCTACTAATTATTGCAATTTATTTTTACTGTATCGGTTACTCTAGTATAAGACATAACGAAATTACCTATATTATACATACAACATCGAAATACTGAGCTTTGCTGGAAATGACAGGGTTCACTAGTTTAGAAAGATATGCACAATGATAGTACATTAACATAACCACAAAGGCTACTGACGAGAGTAAGCCGAATGAAGTGTTGAAAATGACGACGGTGGTTTATAGTTATTCTCCCAAACAGGTTGAGAATATGTCTGCTAATGTTCATGCATATTACATAATAATACATTCTATCAGCTTAGATCACTGGAATGTAACTGTATGCTAAATAGATGTTTTCCGCCTCCCTCCCATTGAGGTTATGTTTGTGATCTCTATAATTTATAAACCCCAGCATGGTGTCCCTAATTTCAACCATCGACTCTTTGGTAACATTCCTTTGTCATAGACGTTTTTTTTTATTTAACAACGCCAGATCAAAATTAAGTTTCATTAATTTCCTCCGAACACTCTGATAAGCTGTACTGGTTTAATCGCAAGTGTCATTTTAACTATTTCACTGTCGAGCAACTGACTTAGAAACCATTTACCCAGCCACCTAATATTTTACCAATAATCTCAGCCAGTAATTAGTTGTCGAAAGATTAGTGCGAACTTTGCTGTATACTGCATGTAAAAGCCATTGCAGGTTTGATTACAATATTCAAATTTTTATCAAACCACCTAATCCAAATAAACAAACTTTATCATATGTATCGATAAGTTATTGTAAAAACTAATACTCTATGCAGAGGTTTCTCAAGGTTGTGGGGCGCGACCTCCAAGAGGAGCGCAATGAAGATTCAAGGGGGGCCCATGGCTGCTTGAAAAATGAATTTAATTTACTTTAAAAATAATAAATCAGACTCTTTTTCAAATTACAAGTTTACCTATAACCTTTAGTCATCGTCGTAATAGTGCAGAATATTTTATTTTTCTTAGTATTTCGGCAGTAAAATACTGTGAGTGTACACCGACATGTCTTCAGTATAGCGCTGAAAATGACTCGCGTCTGGTTGTTGTTGTTTCCCAATGACTTGTGAAGTACCACCGTGACCGTTCTGCCCCCGACTTTCCTGGAACCCTTATTACTCCTACCCCTACCGCCAATGCGAAACGTCTAGTGTAATTAGTGCAGTTCCATTTTGTTAACGTAGCACCAATATAAATACGGTATATACATATATATTATATATATCATATACATATATATTTATATACTTCGAAATGAAAAGATATCTTTTAAATGTAACAAGTGGTGGAAGTGAAGACGCATCAGTGAAGGCCGAGTACGATTAGTGGCGTCAGTGAAAGTCAACATCACAATGAGAACCCTGGAGACATGATAAGTGTAACCAATCGATCCCCAAGTTCAAGTGGACAACATAGTCAAAGTTCACAAGTATGGCGACAGTTATTTTTCACTAGTATTAAAAAGAAAATCATAAATGGCCAAGAACGGCCCCAGTGTGTAATCTATCTAGCCGTCCTGGCCTCTGACAGCATGAAACCTAACACACTAAAAATGTATCTTGACACTAAACATGGGAATATCGCAAAAAACCTAGAGAGTTTTTAAGCAAAAACTTAAAAGTGTTAAATCTACAAAAATTATTTTTCCAAATTTTAAATAGACCTTTCAAAGGCTTTGTTTGCGTCTTACCAGACTTCTCACAGAATCGCTCAGAAGTAACAATATTTGATAGTTTATATGAAGTAACAACATAGTTGATATGACTTCAACTATGTTTGGAGAATCCATGTGTCAACAGTTGAAGACCATCAGATGTCAAATGATACGGCATCAAGAAGTATAGCCGTATAGACGTAAGGGATTTCGGAAGATCTTCACGCGCAACTGATGGAGAAGGTTAAAATTTCTCATTTTGTCATACAAGTTGATGAAACTACCGATCCTCATAGCGTTGCTTGTTTAATATGTTTATTTAAGATTTTCTGATGCGATGCAGGAAGAATTGCTTTTTTGTGAGACATTTTTCAGCCGATGCCACAGGTCAAACCATTTTTTGAATGTTTGATATATTTTTGCAGAATAATGACAATCTTGAACAAAATGTACAGGAATTTGCACTGATGGAGCTTGGGCTATGTAATAAAAGTACACTGGAATTCGTGGGTTGATCAAAAAGGTAGCCCCAGAAGCTAGATGTACACACTTCATAATTCATAAAGAGGCTTCAGCAGCATAACTGTTCACCAAGTTCATACCTTTACTTACATACACGTGGTCGTTAAAACAGTCAAATTCATTATAGGACAGCCTTTAAAACTCTCGAGTTTTCAAGATTCTCTGTGAGGATATGGGCTCAGAACATACAGCTTTACTGTTTCGTACTGAAACTCGCTGGTTACTAAGAGGGACGGCTTAGATCAGAATATTGAATGAGCTTAGACATGAAGTCCTTGGATTTTTGCTTGACAAAAAACCACCAAAACACAACGTTTTTCACTGACTCAGATTTTTTTGCTGTGATTAGCGTACATGTCATACATATTCGAAAACATACATGTACTAAACTAGTATTTACATAAAAAAAGATGCAAACCTTTTGCAATGGACTGAAAAGGTGAACATCTTTCTACATAATCTAAGTTTATACAAGGGCGGTCTACAGTGACAATATTGAGATATTTCCTAATCTTAGAATTATGATTAAAGGCATGTATATCAAAATTAATCCAACGAATCCAAATAAATGCTTTCCTAAATACTGATATATACTTAGGTTTCTTTTAAAAAAATATTGTTATGAGGACTTGGATGATTTGGCATAGATTCAAAACCCGTTCAAACCATCCGTAGATGAGTGCTCCCTCAAGATGATATAAACAAACCTTATTGACCTCCAGAGTGACACTGAGCTTGAAAGTAAGTTTAAAGAATCTGCTCTCACACACTTATGGATCGGTGTGCAAAATGAATAACCAATTTTAAGTGCAAAGGCATTGAAAATACTCACTCCATTCACCACTACTTAATCTTGTGAAACTGGGTTTTCTGCTCTAGCTGCCATTAAGAGTAAATATACCTTAAGACTGTTTGACCAAGGAAACTGAGTAGCGTTGTAAGAAATGACACCGCGTTTTTACAAACTATGCTTAAAGAGAAAGCAAGAACATACTTCACATTGAAGCTCTTTTTATTATTATTACTTTGAGTTATAAATAAACATTTATTTACTGTAGTAGCTGAAATAAATAAATAACAAATTTTAATTGTTTGTATAGAATTTGTTGTTTGATTATGATTAAACCTATTGCCTCATTAGGCTCTAATGTAGTACCAATGCATAAAATGTACAAAACTAAGCAAATAAAAGTTTACTGTCAAATTTCTAAAGCAGCTCACTTATATACTACGTTTAAATGTAGGGGGCCCGGCTTGCAGCTGGATTATACAGGGGGGCTTGAAGTAAAAAGTTTGAGAACCGCTGCTAGGGACTTTATTCTCCGAAAAGTGCTTATCCGAAATACCAGCTTGCCTCAATTACGTGATCAAGTTGTTATTGTGGAAATAAATTTTAGACAATTGATTACATCATTTTAATATTTCCTTATACAGTAAACTCTAACTTGATATATTATGAAAAGTTAGTAACTGTAGCTTTGGCAACAAGGAACATCACACGGCAAGCTCGATCAGTAGATTCCACCAAACGGTGTGGATGGGTGGTGGTGGTAGGGTGATAGGGCTCATTTCCCTAAAAACGACCTTATCTGCACATATGCACTTTTACGTCCTATACTTATTTTATTTTTGTAACTTTTTATTATGTTCATTTTTATTTTGTATTTTGTGTAATTTTATCTAAAATACAACAATTTTTTAACCGAGTAAGTTTCGGTAACACAACAATAATCGTAAAAAACTGTCTGAATTTGCTTAAATACGTTATGTTATGGTTAAGTCTCGTACATTAGTTTTATTTGGTTCAAACATGAGAGTTGAATAAAACAATGTTATGTAATCATTAATAACCTTTATATATATCGTACTCATAAATAAAAAGAGAACGTTATTTGTAAACTTATCGAATTAAAATATCCCAATACCACAATATAAATAAAAAAACAAAGTTAAAAATGTCTATGTGAAAAATAAAATAAGGTTTCCACGAGATTTATCGGATCGCAGGTAGAAAAAAGAATAATTGTCGTTTCCGGTTCTCTCTTGATCTCTGTCTGTAGCCATTATAAATGACTAGAATGTGATTCTTCATTTAATTTACTGCTGCATTATATTTCTTGGTGTAATAAATATTGTAATCCTGGAAACGTAGCTATTTAAAAAATATAATACAGTAATGCGTTGTTACTATCCGAGTTAGTACTTTATATTGTTGTTAAGTTTGTAACGTTAGTTTTTAGTAGGGTGCAAAACTTCAACCGTTTTGTAGCCTACGCGGATAGTTGCAGTTAGCTGGGTATTTCCCAGGGGTCTGGAGAGTTGCGTATTTCGGATATAAAGTGTTGACTCAGAAAGCAAGTAGATCTCAAAAGATCTGTTAAAGTGGTTAGAGCCACAAGCTCATCATCGCCAACACTTTAAGGGGCAAAGAACCGACTTGATTTTAAAATTACGTATACGGAAACAGAAACATGGTATACAAGTAACCAACCCACGCTCAATTGGTATTCCGTCACTGCGGGACAACCTAAGCTTACCCCACTAGAATTCAGTATAATCGGGTTATAAATCGCTAAATAAAATGATCGTAATAAGATGTGCAATCATTTAAGGCTATGTCTATATATTTATCTTAATAGCGACCGCTCGTATATCCCGCTTATGACAGCAGATCAGAAATTTAGGGAAACCTAAATTTATCTCAGACAAGACCGATTTTCACAGCAGTCCGAGAGCCTAATAATAAACGAAAATTTTATTTAATCGAAAAACAGTTTAATTTAATCGCGTTTAATCGTTATGAAACGCTTGTGACAGCAGATCGTAAATTTAGGGAAATCTAAATTTATTTTAGACAGGACCGATTTCCACAGCAGTCCGAGAGCCTAATAATAAACGGAAGTTTTATTTAATCGAAAAACAATTTAATTTAATCGCGTTTAATCGTTATGACCCGCTTGTGACAGCAGATCGGAAATTTAGGGAAACCTAAATTTATTTTAGACAGGACCGATTTTCACAGCAGTCCGAGAGCCTAATAATAAACGAAAACTCTATTTAATCGAAAAACAATTTAATTTAATCGCGTTTAATCGTTATGACCCGCTTGTGACAGCAGATCGGAAATTTAGGGAAACCTAAATTAATTTTAGACAGGACCGATTTTCACAGCAGTCCGAGAGCCTAATAATAAACGAAAGTTTTATTTAATCGAAAACAATTTAATTTAATCGCGTTTAATCGTTATGACCCGCTTGTGACAGCAGATCGGAAATTTAGGGAAACCTAGATTTATTTTAGACAGGACCGATTTTCACAGCAGTCCGAGAGCCTAATAATAAACGAAAGTTTTATTTAATCGAAAACAATTTAATTTAATCGCGTTTAATCGTTATGACCCGCTTGTGACAGCAGATCGGAAATTTAGGGAAACCTAAATTAATTTTAGACAGGACCGATTTTCACAGCAGTCCGAGAGCCTAATAATAAACGAAAGTTTTATTTAATCGAAAACAATTTAATTTAATCGCGTTTAATCGTTATGACCCGCTTGTGACAGCAGATCAGAAATTTAGGGAAACCTAAATTAATTTTAAACAGGGACCGATTTTCACAGCAGTCCGAGAGCCTAATAATAAACGAAAACTTTATTTAATCGAAAAACAATTTAATTTAATCGCGTTTAATCGTTATGACCCGCTTGTGACAGCAGATCGGAAATTTAGGGAAACCTAAATTAATTTTAGACAGGACCGATTTTCACAGCAGTCCGAGAGCCTAATAATAAACGAAAGTTTTATTTAATCGAAAAACAATTTAATTTAATCGCGTTTAATCGTTATGACCCGCTTGTGACAGCAGATCAGAAATTTAGGGAAACCTAAATTAATTTTAAACAGGACCGATTTTCACAGCAGTCCGAGAGCCTAATAATAAACGAAAACTCTATTTAATCGAAAAACAATTTAATTTAATCGCGTTTAATCGTTATGACCCGCTTGTGACAGCAGATCGGAAATTTAGGGAAACCTAGATTTATTTTAGACAGGACCGATTTTCACAGCAGTCCGAGAGCCTAATAATAAACGAAAACTTTATTTAATCGAAAAACAATTTAATTTAATCGCGTTTAATCGTTATGACCCGCTTGTGACAGCAGATCGGAAATTTAGGGAAACCTAAATTAATTTTAGACAGGACCGATTTCACAGCAGTCCGAGAGCCTAATAATAAACGAAAGTTTTATTTAATCGAAAACAATTTAATTTAATCGCGTTTAATCGTTATGACCCGCTTGTGACAGCAGATCGGAAATTTAGGGAAACCTAGATTTATTTTAGACAGGACCGATTTTCACAGCAGTCCGAGAGCCTAATAATAAACGAAAGTTTTATTTAATCGAAAACAATTTAATTTAATCGCGTTTAATCGTTATGACCCGCTTGTGACAGCAGATCGGAAATTTAGGGAAACCTAGATTTATTTTAGACAGGACCGATTTTCACAGCAGTCCGAGAGCCTAATAATAAACGAAAGTTTTATTTAATCGAAAACAATTTAATTTAATCGCGTTTAATCGTTATGACCCGCTTGTGACAGCAGATCGGAAATTTAGGGAAACCTAAATTAATTTTAGACAGGACCGATTTTCACAGCAGTCCGAGAGCCTAATAATAAACGAAAGTTTTATTTAATCGAAAACAATTTAATTTAATCGCGTTTAATCGTTATGACCCGCTTGTGACAGCAGATCAGAAATTTAGGGAAACCTAAATTAATTTTAAACAGGACCGATTTTCACAGCAGTCCGAGAGCCTAATAATAAACGAAAACTCTATTTAATCGAAAAACAATTTAATTTAATCGCGTTTAATCGTTATGACCCGCTTGTGACAGCAGATCGGAAATTTAGGGAAACCTAGATTTATTTTAGACAGGACCGATTTTTCACAGCAGTCCGAGAGCCTAATAATAAACGAAAACTTTATTTAATCGAAAAACAATTTAATTTAATCGCGTTTAAATCGTTATGAAACGCTTGTGACAGCAGATCGTAAATTTAGGGAAATCTAAATTTATTTTAGACAGGACCGATTTCCACAGCAGTCCGAGAGCCTAATAATAAACGGAAGTTTTATTTAATCGAAAAACAATTTAATTTAATCGCGTTTAATCGTTATGACCCGCTTGTGACAGCAGATCGGAAATTTAGGGAAACCTAAATTTATTTTAGACAGGACCGATTTTCACAGCAGTCCGAGAGCCTAATAATAAACGAAAACTCTATTTAATCGAAAAACAATTTAATTTAATCGCGTTTAATCGTTATGACCCGCTTGTGACAGCAGATCGGAAATTTAGGGAAACCTAAATTAATTTTAGACAGGACCGATTTTCACAGCAGTCCGAGAGCCTAATAATAAACGAAAGTTTTATTTAATCGAAAACAATTTAATTTAATCGCGTTTAATCGTTATGACCCGCTTGTGACAGCAGATCGGAAATTTAGGGAAACCTAGATTTATTTTAGACAGGACCGATTTTCACAGCAGTCCGAGAGCCTAATAATAAACGAAAGTTTTATTTAATTTATGACCCGCTTGTGACAGCAGATCGGAAATTTAGGGAAACCTAGATTTATTTTAGACAGGACCGATTTTCACAGCAGTCCGAGAGCCTAATAATAAACGAAAGTTTTATTTAATCGAAAACAATTTAATTTAATCGCGTTTAATCGTTATGACCCGCTTGTGACAGCAGATCGGAAATTTAGGGAAACCTAAATTAATTTTAGACAGGACCGATTTTCACAGCAGTCCGAGAGCCTAATAATAAACGAAAGTTTTATTTAATCGAAAACAATTTAATTTAATCGCGTTTAATCGTTATGACCCGCTTGTGACAGCAGATCAGAAATTTAGGGAAACCTAAATTAATTTTAAACAGGACCGATTTTCACAGCAGTCCGAGAGCCTAATAATAAACGAAAACTCTATTTAATCGAAAAACAATTTAATTTAATCGCGTTTAATCGTTATGACCCGCTTGTGACAGCAGATCGGAAATTTAGGGAAACCTAGATTTATTTTAGACAGGACCCGATTTTCACAGCAGTCCGAGAGCCTAATAATAAACGAAAACTTTATTTAATCGAAAAACAATTTAATTTAATCGCGTTTTAACCGTTATGACCCGCTTGTGACAGCAGATCGGAAATTTAGGGAAACCTAAATTAATTTTAGACAGGACCGATTTTCACAGCAGTCCGAGAGCCTAATAATAAACGAAAACTTTATTTAATCGAAAAACAATTTAATTTAATCGCGTTTAATCGTTACGAAATGTTACTAATGGTGAAGATAACTAAATATTACTACAATATACTTAATTCTATATGCGTACAAATTCAATGAAAATATGCATGAAAATTCTTGCACATGCAGAGTGAAAAACGTGCAAAGAAAATTTACGTTAAATATTGCAAGCCAAGCTAAGCAAAACAAACAGAAATTTACTACAACTATTGCACCATGAATAATGAAATAACTAATCGAACTCGGAATAATAGTTACCTGTCAAATGAAATTGAAGTTGTCTGAAAATGTCCTCTGCTCGCTGTACTGTCCTTCACCTCGATAATCACGCTTCTCCGTATCGAACCCCTCTCGCCGGCCCTCGCCAGTCCCTTTATCAGTCGACTACCGCGCTCTAGGTGGCGGCAGCTACAATCTTTAACAGCGCCCCCGCGGATTCTACGGCAATCTCGTCCGCGACGGTAGCGCGCCGTGCGAGTTTTACTACAGCCAGGACATTAAAACTATCTTCTCGCTTCCACTTGATACAATTTAATGTAAAACAATATAGTATTTCACTGTTCTGACCAAAAAAAAAACACTTCAAAATTTGGGACCTTACACCCCCCACTTAGTTCGGTCAAAAAAAAAGAAACGGAAAAAGAAAAAGAACTCTGTTTTACTCAAAATGAACTTTCTTTTTACTTTAATAACATAAATAAAACTTCTAAACTAAAATAAGTATTCCTTCAGCTCCAAATTTAAACTTATTTCCTATAGTATGTTTTGTCAACCTTGACAAATAACAAAAACAAAAGGTAACTAAAAATTTATCTTGCTTCTTCACAATCAGAAAAACTTTATACGGATGCCTTCATCGCATCCTTTTAATGTAGGTACTTTACGTTTACCCTCTTGAACTTCCCATCTTCGGAATATATTCTTATTCTCTTCGGGTGTCTCTTTTTCCTTTTACATTTTTCGGTCGCCTTTGTATTGCGTGTTTCACCGTCGTATTCTCCTCGCGGTGTTCCACTCTGTTTCAGGGACGAAGTCTCGGCTTCCATTTCAATACTCTCCCTCGGTTCGATATCTTTCACCGTATCGTCTCCTCGTTCTTCGCACAGTCTTTTCATCAATCACTTCCCAAGAGTCCGAAGCCGCGATTGATAGACATGGAGAAACCGGCCTATCGGACTCGACTTTCATTTCTCTTTCATGGTCATCCGTCCGTTGGTTCCCTGGCTCCACGTCTAGGTCCCTTACTGCCTCGTCGATAAGGGCAATGAGGTCATCCGTTGCTGCGGAATCTTCCTCCACGTCGACCTCCATCGGGGCCGGGTGAGACGGTCCAGGTCGATAAAGAGGGCCGAACAGATCAACGTGCCGCATGGATGGATATCCGAGTTCGGCCGCTCGAAGCAGATCCTCCAGTACTGGATCATTTACTGACCCACTCGCTTCTCCCTGGAGTGAGGTCGCTGTTTCTTTTGGGGAGAGGCTAGTTTGTCCTCGAACCGTAGGAAACATATCCGCTATATCGCCCGGCTCGGTGTAACGAAAGTCCTCGACGCCAACACGCCCCGCTCGGAGAACCGAAGCGATGTTCTTCCGGATCGATTTTCCACTCGCTTTTTTTCCTTCTAATCGTGCCTTCCTTGACAGCACCTCCGCATACATACACACGAAGGCGCCCGCAATCGTACGAGTTCTCTTGTCGAGGGATATTCTTGGGTGCGTCTACCGTTTTCCATGCCTCTACCTTCCGGTTCCTTCTCGTGGCCTCGTATGTCAGGAAATCTCGCACTGTCCCTCTCTCCGCTTCGTTATTCCATCCGCAAGAGTCGTACGCGGTGATTGTATTTTCTTCGACCATCACCACGATTAAGATCCAGTGTCCCCTGCTACCACGGTCTGGGAGGTGTACGGGAACGAATAACATATCGTTTTGAAAGATATCTTCTTTCTTAAACCGGTTATTGACCGCCCGGTATCTTTTCTCCTTCCAGTCCTTGAAGAAGAACGTATCGAACATATAGATCGATGGAAGACACACTTTGTGGTACCAATTCCGTCTCTCTATAATTCGCAAGTAGGCCTCAATGACGACGTCGTTCATCAATGTGTCTTTCGCCGCTAAAACATCGATTTCGGTTTGGTTAACCGTGATTAGTTTTCTCAGACCCTTCATTCTTAACCACAGGTATTACCTGAAAGCCACACAAAACAAGCATCATGCAAAGCAGTTTACTAACCAGCTAGCCAGTACCTTCACCACCAGTAGCATTAACGAATGAACGTTTTTAAGTCTTTTACGTGGGCATTACTATTTTTACCCGTGACCTCATCGGTTATACGGTATATGTTATAACCTACTTTAGAATCGATTTTAAAGGGTCCTATGTACTTTGGAGCTAATTTTGCGGCAAAAGCGTTAGCGGCTGAAGAAAGAGCGTGATTTCTTTTTAGGACTCTATCGCCCACGTTATACGTTACTTCTCGTCGTCTTAAAATTATATACCCTTGCTTGATTGTTATAAGCTGCCCTTAGGTTCAGATGACATCTCTCGTATAAACGTTGAAATCGATCATACCTTTCCTTATGGATATCGGCTGTTGAGAGGGGTCGTTTATCATTCCCTTCTTCGAAAAACCCGTATAGGGATTTCGGTGGCTTCAGCTCTCTGCCAAAGTTAAGCATAGCGGGAGTGAACTTTGTACTGCCATGTACCGCTGTATTCATCGCGTATCTGAACTCTGAAATGTTCACGTCCCACTCTCGATGGTCATTCTTAACGTATTGGGCAATCATCGTTCCCAGCACGCGGTTATATCTCTCTACCGGGTTCGACTGAGGTGAAAATGGAGCAGTATAATTGACCTCGATTCCCCAATCCTCAGCTAGTTCCTTAAAAATCTTCGACGTGAATTGTGTTCCGTTGTCTACTATAAGTACCACTCAGGTGATCCGTACCTAAGTAATATCAATTCCTTAAATTGATTGCATACTTGGCGAGCGTTGGCAAGTCTTATGGGTGCTATTTCTACCCATTTGCTAAAACAGTCTTGGAAAACCACCGCATAAGTGTTACCTCTTTTTTGATCTAGGTAACGGCCCAATCAAATCCGCCGAAACTGCGAACCAAGGCCCCTTTGGTCGTCTAAATTTCATTATTCCGGCGGGTTTCTTTTGTTCACTCTTGAATTTCTGGCACGTCTCACATGAAGCGACATAATTTCGGACTTCTTGCCGCCATCTCGGCCAGTAGTATCTTTCTGCAATTCGTTTGGCTGTCTTTCGATAGCCGAAGTGCCCAGCCGTTTCCTTATCATGAGTTTCCTCAAGTACTCGATTTTTCTCCTCCTCGGGAACACACATCTTCCAATCCAAACTCTTCTGACGCCCCTCTCCTGGGCCTCTGTAGGGAATATATCTGTATAGTTTTCCTCCTCTTATGGTAAACCGAGGGAAACTACGGGGATTTTTCTTAACTTTGTGTATTAGGTTATCATACCATGACATTGGGAGATAGTCGCCGCAATTTGAATTACTTTCCTTCTCTGAGCTTTCTATTACAAACACCTTCAGAGAATGATCTCTAACTTCGTCGTTTTCGGTTGTTTGATCAGTCCTTTCAGGAGGGTTTCTCGAAAGAGCATCGGCTACTCTATTTAAAGCACCTTTACGGTACTGGACTGAAAAATTCGTGTTGCTGCAACTCGAGGATCCAGCGGGCCAACCGACCGGTTGGTTGTTGTATCTTCATTAACCATTGCAGTGCTTGGTGATCGGTGATTGCGAGGAAATGGTACCCTTCGATATAAGGTCTAAATTTTTTTACCGCCCATACCAAAGCTAAACACTCTTGTTCAGTGACCGTAAACTTCTTTTCCCCGTCCGTTAACAGTCTACTGGCATACGCTATAACCACCTCTTTACCCTTTCGCTTCTGGCTCAAGGTGGCGCCTAACCCTATTTGAGACGCATCTACCTGTAGGACAAATTGTTCGCTGAAGTCTGGGCATGCTAGAATAGGGGTGTTTGTTAGGCGGCGTTTCAGTTCGACGAAAGCCTCTTCATGAGTCGCTGTCCAATCCCACTTAACCGCTTTTCTCAGCAGTTTAGTAAGTGGCGCCGTCAGAGTCGCGAAACCTGATATGAATCGGCGATACCAACTCGCAAGACCCAAGAAGCTTCGGAGGTTTCTTATATTCCTCGGCGTTGGAAAGTCTAAGATAGCGGACACCTTATCTGGATCTGTGGATATTCCTTGATCGTTTATAACGTGTCCCAAATATTTTAAGCGTGTCTGGCAAAACTTGCACTTCTCCGGGTTAAGCTTTAGGCCAGCTCGTCGAAGACGTTGAAATACTTCTCTCAGAGATTCTAAATGTTCCTTGAAATTCGATGAAATAATAATCAAGTCATCTAGATAGGCGAAAGCTTTGGGTTCCAATTCCGGGCCTATTATGGTATCGAGAAGTCGTTGAAACGTTGCTCCCGCTGAGTGCAAACCAAACGGCATCCTCGTAAATTGGTAGAGTCCTTTTCCTGGTACTGTAAAAGCGGTTATGGCGCGACTTTCCTTCGATAAACCCACCTGCCAATACCCTGATTTTAAGTCGAGCGTGGAAATAAATTTGGCTTCCTTGAGTTTTTCTAGGATAGAGTTGATTTGAGGTAGGGGAATAAGCATCTTTCTCGGTTTTTGCATTTACCTTTCGGAAGTCCACACAAAACCTAAAATTTTCCGGAAGGTTTCTTGACTAATACAACTGGAGAACTCCAGGGACTATTCGATTTCTCGATTATCCCGTCCGCCAACATTGAATCAACTTCATCGTTGATCACTTTCTGCATTGCGGGGTTACGTGGATAAAATCTCTGTTTAATCGGTTCGTCGTTCTTTAATTTAATCACATGTTCTACTATGTGGGTAAGACCAGGGGAATCCTTAAACTCCGCTAATTCGTTTTCCAAAAACTCTCTAAGCTCCTCTTCTTCCTCCTCGCTTAGCGTGACGATAGCATTTATAGCTGTCCCCTCACAGTTATTTACGCCGTACTCTTCTCTGGAAATAGTTTTCTTTTTAAAGTCAATTAGTTTTAATGGCGCTATTACGTCCATGCCTAAAATAATCGGAGAAGTAAGACCTGAGACGTTAATCAACTTAAACGCGTGTTGTATGTTTTCGATACTTCCTTCAAATTCGATCCCTCTCCTTGCTTCGGTTTTTGTCCCATCGGCCATTTGAATCTGAAGTTTTTCAGTCGTAATCCGCGCTCCTTTACTCATTAGCATATCATACGTTGTATCGTTTACAAGGGAGATCATTGCCCCCGTGTCGACCAGGGCCCATACTAACATCCCACAGAACAATACGGGTACGTACGGTCTTATGTCTTTATTCCGAACTTCGGCTGGACAGGTTTTGGTGAATTCGGCTATATATTTTACCCACTGCTGCCATTCAGCGGAGGTTCTTAAATTCGTTTGCGGGGCTCCAGGTGACCTCCTTTCGCCTGAGCCCTCACTCCGTTTCCCAAGTTGCATTTGCAATCCGTAGTTTTTAAAACCAGGGGTCTTGCAAAAGTAACATTTTAGGGTTTTTCGGGAAGCGACAATTCCTAAAAATGTGACCGGGTTTTCTCACAGTTCCAACATACAAAACTAGAAGTATTCTTCGGGATAGTTGTGTTTCTCTGAGAGGCTATACTTTCTCTTCTTACAACTTTTTGTCCTTCCCTAGTATCCATTTCCGGCCTACCAGATAATTTATTCGTCCTCTCAAACACTTTATTTCCTTCGTTATTTATTGACTTCCGAGGATGTTCCCGTTGATCTCGATTAGGATGTTCATTGTGTGATCTGAGTGTATCAGCCACTGCCTTATTGGTGACATTTGAAACACCAAACGTTTTTAAATTCTTATTTTTGTGGCTATATGCGGTTTCAGGCACCAGGGACTGAGCTGGACCTGGCGGTGGCCGATATAAGTGAGTTTCTCGGATATACATCTCGTAGTGTTCTGCCGAAGAAATGAGTTCACTAATCGTTCGTATGTCTTGCCTCTTTAAACTCAGCTTGTACTTCGGGTGCATATTTGCATATAACCTATCAAGCTTATCTACGGGCGTCATACCGCCTCTTCGTCGCATCAACGTATTCAAGGCCACTACAAACGTCCTGATGGGTTCACTGTCACCTTGTGTTCTACGTTTTATTTCATCGTCCATGTTCGTCTTATAGCCTACCGGAAGGAAGTTTAGCTCGAAATCTTGACGAAAATCTTCAAAACTGTCCCAAAACTCTCTATTATTTCGATACCACAGTAAAGCGGTACCCTTTAGCAATTCAGGGAGTGCTTTTATCAGATCGCCCCCGGATACATTATAAGCCTCCATCAGCTCATCAAGTCTTTCAAGAAAAGACACTGGATTTCGCTCTCCGTCGAAATGTAAATTCCACTTTCTAATTGTGTTGCATATCTCAGCGGAATTGACATGCGGCTGTCGGGAAAGGTGCTCATCTCTCAATCTTTGATTTTCGTTAGAATAGTGCGTTACATGCCGCCTAAGAGAATCGTGAGAAATCCCAGGTGCAATGTATTGACTTGTCGCCAGAGCTGGAAGTTTAAAAGCATCGGTATACACAGATCTTGTTGCGCCATCGTAAGGTGCATAACTCACATAGTCGTGTCCAGTATCCCAGTTGGACTTGGCCTTACTCCGCGTCTTCAGTGAAACTAAAAGCCTCTTTACTTCGTCGTCACTAGTATCGGGTGGAACCTCGAGTATCTCCCTCAGGTTTAACTCTCGGCTTCTTTTATCAGTCTCTGCTTCACTGGTATTCGTCCCAACTGGGTCGTTGCCAAAGGATTCTCTTCCGCCTACAGCCTCATCTCGTCTGTCCGGCTGTGAGCGAAGAAACTGTACGAAAGATTTTCTTAGATAATCTGTCGTCCTACCCTCGGTGTCCAAGTCGTGTTTTAGCATTTCAGTTATTAACTGGGCTTTCGTGAGTCTGTATATCCACCCCACGACTGGATCTAACTCAGAAGGGGAATAACTAGTCGTGGAAAACGCCTTTGTTGTTTGGTCCTTCGAAGTCAACAGTGGCAAACCCAAATCTCGCTTTTCGATACCTTTAATTTGTGATTCGCTAGTATTTTCAGAGGAACTAGTAGTCACAATCGTAGGTATTTGTTTTTGGTGTTCTGAGTCTGTTGTTGACTTTTCGGGCCTATTCGTGTTTCCACCCTTTGGTAGAACGTGCATTTGAGCGAAAAAGTATTCGCACAGTCGCCAAAACCCCGTTGGTCGAAGCATTTTATAAACACTATCTCGCTAAACCTCTTACTAAAAGTTTATCTTTTACGTTCGAAGAATATTACACTCGTATAATCACTATACCAGTCCCTGTTCGGGCGCCATTTTGTAACGTTAGTTTTTAGTAGGGTGCAAAACTTCAACCGTTTTGTAGCCTACGCGGATAGTTGCAGTTAGCTGGGTATTTCCCAGGGGTCTGGAGAGTTGCGTATTTCGGATATAAAGTGTTGACTCAGAAAGCAAGTAGATCTCAAAAGATCTGTTAAAGTGGTTAGAACCACAAGCTCATCATCGCCAACACTTTAAGGGGCAAAGAACCGACTTGATTTTAAAAATTACGTATACGGAAACAGAAACATGGTATACAAGTAACCAACCCACGCTCAATTGGTATTCCGTCACTGCGGGACAACCTAAGCTTACCCCACTAGAATTCAGTATAATCGGGTTATAAATCGCTAAATAAAATGATCGTAATAAGATGTGCAATCATTTAAGGCTATGTCTATATATTTATCTTAATAGCGACCGCTCGTATATCCCGCTTATGACAGCAGATCAGAAATTTAGGGAAACCTAAATTTATCTCAGACAAGACCGATTTTCACAGCAGTCCGAGAGCCTAATAATAAACGAAAATTTTATTTAATCGAAAAACAGTTTAATTTAATCGCGTTTAATCGTTATGAAACGCTTGTGACAGCAGATCGTAAATTTAGGGAAATCTAAATTTATTTTAGACAGGACCGATTTCCACAGCAGTCCGAGAGCCTAATAATAAACGGAAGTTTTATTTAATCGAAAAACAATTTAATTTAATCGCGTTTAATCGTTATGACCCGCTTGTGACAGCAGATCGGAAATTTAGGGAAACCTAAATTTATTTTAGACAGGACCGATTTTCACAGCAGTCCGAGAGCCTAATAATAAACGAAAACTCTATTTAATCGAAAAACAATTTTAATTTAATCGCGTTTAATCGTTATGACCCGCTTGTGACAGCAGATCGGAAATTTAGGGAAACCTAAATTAATTTTAGACAGGACCGATTTTCACAGCAGTCCGAGAGCCTAATAATAAACGAAAGTTTTATTTAATCGAAAACAATTTAATTTAATCGCGTTTAATCGTTATGACCCGCTTGTGACAGCAGATCGGAAATTTAGGGAAACCTAGATTTATTTTAGACAGGACCGATTTTCACAGCAGTCCGAGAGCCTAATAATAAACGAAAGTTTTATTTAATCGAAAACAATTTAATTTAATCGCGTTTAATCGTTATGACCCGCTTGTGACAGCAGATCGGAAATTTAGGGAAACCTAAATTAATTTTAGACAGGACCGATTTTCACAGCAGTCCGAGAGCCTAATAATAAACGAAAGTTTTTATTTAATCGAAAACAATTTAATTTAATCGCGTTTAATCGTTATGACCCGCTTGTGACAGCAGATCAGAAATTTAGGGAAACCTAAATTAATTTTAAACAGGACCGATTTTCACAGCAGTCCGAGAGCCTAATAATAAACGAAAACTCTATTTAATCGAAAAACAATTTAATTTAATCGCGTTTAATCGTTATGACCCGCTTGTGACAGCAGATCGGAAATTTAGGGAAACCTAGATTTATTTTAGACAGGACCGATTTTCACAGCAGTCCGAGAGCCTAATAATAAACGAAAACTTTATTTAATCGAAAAACAATTTAATTTAATCGCGTTTAAATCGTTATGACCCGCTTGTGACAGCAGATCGGAAATTTAGGGAAACCTAAATTAATTTTAGACAGGACCGATTTCACAGCAGTCCGAGAGCCTAATAATAAACGAAAGTTTTATTTAATCGAAAACAATTTAATTTAATCGCGTTTAATCGTTATGACCCGCTTGTGACAGCAGATCGGAAATTTAGGGAAACCTAGATTTATTTTAGACAGGACCGATTTTCACAGCAGTCCGAGAGCCTAATAATAAACGAAAGTTTTATTTAATCGAAAAACAATTTAATTTAATCGCGTTTAATCGTTATGACCCGCTTGTGACAGCAGATCGGAAATTTAGGGAAACCTAAATTAATTTTAGACAGGACCGATTTTCACAGCAGTCCGAGAGCCTAATAATAAACGAAAGTTTTATTTAATCGAAAACAATTTAATTTAATCGCGTTTAATCGTTATGACCCGCTTGTGACAGCAGATCAGAAAATTTAGGGAAACCTAAATTAATTTTAAACAGGACCGATTTTCACAGCAGTCCGAGAGCCTAATAATAAACGAAAACTCTATTTAATCGAAAAACAATTTAATTTAATCGCGTTTAATCGTTATGACCCGCTTGTGACAGCAGATCGGAAATTTAGGGAAACCTAGATTTATTTTAGACAGGACCGATTTTCACAGCAGTCCGAGAGCCTAATAATAAACGAAAACTTTATTTAATCGAAAAACAATTTAATTTAATCGCGTTTAATCGTTATGACCCGCTTGTGACAGCAGATCGGAAATTTAGGGAAACCTAAATTAATTTTAGACAGGACCGATTTCACAGCAGTCCGAGAGCCTAATAATAAACGAAAGTTTTATTTAATCGAAAACAATTTAATTTAATCGCGTTTAATCGTTATGACCCGCTTGTGACAGCAGATCGGAAATTTAGGGAAACCTAGATTTATTTTAGACAGGACCGATTTTCACAGCAGTCCGAGAGCCTAATAATAAACGAAAGTTTTATTTAATCGAAAACAATTTAATTTAATCGCGTTTAATCGTTATGACCCGCTTGTGACAGCAGATCGGAAATTTAGGGAAACCTAGATTTATTTTAGACAGGACCGATTTTCACAGCAGTCCGAGAGCCTAATAATAAACGAAAGTTTTATTTAATCGAAAACAATTTAATTTAATCGCGTTTAATCGTTATGACCCGCTTGTGACAGCAGATCGGAAATTTAGGGAAACCTAAATTAATTTTAGACAGGACCGATTTTCACAGCAGTCCGAGAGCCTAATAATAAACGAAAGTTTTATTTAATCGAAAAACAATTTAATTTAATCGCGTTTAATCGTTATGACCCGCTTGTGACAGCAGATCGGAAATTTAGGGAAACCTAAATTTATTTTAGACAGGACCGATTTTCACAGCAGTCCGAGAGCCTAATAATAAACGAAAACTCTATTTAATCGAAAAACAATTTAATTTAATCGCGTTTAATCGTTATGACCCGCTTGTGACAGCAGATCGGAAAATTTAGGGAAACCTAAATTAATTTTAGACAGGACCGATTTTCACAGCAGTCCGAGAGCCTAATAATAAACGAAAGTTTTATTTAATCGAAAACAATTTAATTTAATCGCGTTTAATCGTTATGACCCGCTTGTGACAGCAGATCGGAAATTTAGGGAAACCTAGATTTATTTTAGACAGGACCGATTTTCACAGCAGTCCGAGAGCCTAATAATAAACGAAAGTTTTATTTAATTTATGACCCGCTTGTGACAGCAGATCGGAAATTTAGGGAAACCTAGATTTATTTTAGACAGGACCGATTTTCACAGCAGTCCGAGAGCCTAATAATAAACGAAAGTTTTTATTTAATCGAAAACAATTTAATTTAATCGCGTTTAATCGTTATGACCCGCTTGTGACAGCAGATCGGAAATTTAGGGAAACCTAAATTAATTTTAGACAGGACCGA
Organism: Homalodisca vitripennis; assembly: GCF_021130785.1. Taxonomy (NCBI): domain Eukaryota; kingdom Metazoa; phylum Arthropoda; class Insecta; order Hemiptera; family Cicadellidae; genus Homalodisca; species Homalodisca vitripennis. Next base: position 49,002 of record NW_025781041.1, on the reverse strand, counting down.
TTTTCACAGCAGTCCGAGAGCCTAATAATAAACGAAAGTTTTATTTAATCGAAAACAATTTAATTTAATCGCGTTTAATCGTTATGACCCGCTTGTGACAGCAGATCAGAAATTTAGGGAAACCTAAATTAATTTTAAACAGGACCGATTTTCACAGCAGTCCGAGAGCCTAATAATAAACGAAAACTCTATTTAATCGAAAAAACAATTTAATTTAATCGCGTTTAATCGTTATGACCCGCTTGTGACAGCAGATCGGAAATTTAGGGAAACCTAGATTTATTTTAGACAGGACCGATTTTCACAGCAGTCCGAGAGCCTAATAATAAACGAAAACTTTATTTAATCGAAAAACAATTTAATTTAATCGCGTTTAACCGTTATGACCCGCTTGTGACAGCAGATCGGAAATTTAGGGAAACCTAAATTAATTTTAGACAGGACCGATTTTCACAGCAGTCCGAGAGCCTAATAATAAACGAAAACTTTATTTAATCGAAAAACAATTTAATTTAATCGCGTTTAATCGTTACGAAATGTTACTAATGGTGAAGATAACTAAATATTACTACAATATACTTAATTCTATATGCGTACAAATTCAATGAAAATATGCATGAAAATTCTTGCACATGCAGAGTGAAAAACGTGCAAAGAAAATTTACGTTAAATATTGCAAGCCAAGCTAAGCAAAACAAACAGAAATTTACTACAACTATTGCACCATGAATAATGAAATAACTAATCGAACTCGGAATAATAGTTACCTGTCAAATGAAATTGAAGTTGTCTGAAAATGTCCTCTGCTCGCTGTACTGTCCTTCACCTCGATAATCACGCTTCTCCGTATCGAACCCCTCTCGCCGGCCCTCGCCAGTCCCTTTATCAGTCGACTACCGCGCTCTAGGTGGCGGCAGCTACAATCTTTAACAGCGCCCCCCGCGGATTCTACGGCAATCTCGTCCGCGACGGTAGCGCGCCGTGCGAGTTTTACTACAGCCAGGACATTAAAACTATCTTCTCGCTTCCACTTGATACAATTTAATGTAAAACAATATAGTATTTCACTGTTCTGACCAAAAAAAAACACTTCAAAATTTGGGACCTTACAAGTTTAATGATAAGAAGTCTTCCTTTGATTTGCTTTCAGTGTTTTATGGCAATATATTCCATATTATTTACTCACAGCATTTTAAACTAGTGCCGTAATACCTTGATGCAGTTCAGTAAAAAGTTTAGTGTTGTAAAACGTGCATAACGATTCACTCACGCTTACTCATGCCATTTTTAACCCTATATGGAAACCACCTTCTCCAATTTGTGCAAAGATTTTCGGCCTTGTGTATTATATAAGGTGGAACGACTGTTATATTATACGTTATATAACACGTTATATTACACGTTATCACAAAATAGTACACTTAAACAGGATACAACACCTAGCTGATTTTATTATCCACTCTGAATATTTGAAACAGCGGAAAAAATCATTTATTTCCTGCCGAATCTAACTCATTCCTTTTAGTCGCAACTGCAGTTACTAGCAGGTATATTTTTATATGCCTTGTACTACTGTTCACATTTTCAGGTAACTCATTTATAATTTTTTGTTCCTGGCTTTATATTGTTTGAATATAGGACATAAATAGGAATACATTAGTATTCCTATTTAGAAAGTCCTTCATTAAATATACTAGGCAGATATTCATTAAAAAACAAAAATCTCAGCTTTGTCTGCTTACGTCTTTACTAATTACATTTCAGATGCTGCTCGTAAGATGATGGTGTACTGGAGCTAAACTCAACTTTCACATCGAAACTGCAGAATACAAAAAAACACGTAATGCAACGGATTCAGTATAAACTCTCCAGAGATTAGTATAGCTTCTCTAGATTGTCTAACATCCTAGATACATACACTGTCTGTCTAGTACCACTAATTAACAACTAAGCACTTAACTATGCAGTTACTCTATGTATTATTCTATGCGGGTTTAATGATGTTGGGAGTAAATAGAAAACAAACATCTCGTTATACTTCGGGTTAATGGTAATCATTATGGTTGCAAAAGCCATTGTTAAGGTTGCGTTATAATTGTAAATCACATATAAGATATTAATCATATCCTTAGGTTCTTAGAAATATATGCATGTCCGACAACTCTTCACCAACTTTTCCAGATATTATTACTGAAGCAGAGACAAAAATATCATGTTATCGCATATCATAAATATCTAATAAAAACTCTATACTCGCCCAAACAATCACCAATTTATGTTTATCACTTGACATTTTTATTTTAGAACACCGTGTTGTAATATGTTGAATAGCTGCTGGCAAATTTAAAAATGCTGATTAATGTGCCTCGCTGGCAGTGCTGTCACATAATGATATTGCATACTTCATAAAAATACCATGTTCAACTATTGTACTATAATACTATATATAAATAATAAGTATATAATAATGTTCGAATTTTGATGTGGTATGAACATTTCCTTTAGTAAAAATAAAATTACTTTAGCGGGTTAAAATTTTGTAAACTGACATTGTATAAATGGTTAAATATAATACATATATTCAAATGAGAAAATTGCAAACATGTTCTTTACATTAAATTTAGCAGGCAATTCGTAAGCTAAATCTCTGCAGTTTTTGACCGCTAGATATTTAACATGCGTGGTCAGAAACATCGTGTTTGCAATATGTCCGCTAACTCTATTCTGACCTTTTAATAGATTATTCATGGGCCAATGGCAAACTCCTACTACCTATGTTGTTATCGTAAAAATGTTTTATTTTAGGTGATACAGAACTTAAACTCTCGCCACGTAGACCCTGTAGGGATATTTTACGGGATCCCGTACGCCGCACCACCTGTGGGTGCCAGGAGGTTTACGGCAGCACAGGAGCCCCTGGCATGGGTAGGTACGCGGCTGGCGGACACTCTGCCTCCTGTCTGCCCTCAACAACTGCCAGACATCACCAATGTGTCTGCGACCTCGAAAACCCGCCTGCAACAGATCCGACAATTGCTGACTCTTATCCACCGTCAGAGCGAGGACTGACTGCACCTCAACATCTACGTCCCGGGGAGCGGTATTTACACAGTGTCCTTCTTTGTTCATTTTAGTTTGATGTAAACACCAGACTAAATATACACCATCTGCACCAATGTATTATAGTGAATCTTAGACAGTACTGTATCAATTTGATGGCCTAAACGTTGAAATTTTGTACTCATACAGCAAATTTTGAAATTATACCATTTTACTTCAACATTTTAAACCATTTGAATGATATTTCATGAGCGATTGAGAACCACATAAAAGTGTTGCACTCATTTTATACACGTTTGTGTCACTATTTTGTGACTGTCACAGTAAATTTATGAGATTTTAAATCGATCGTTGTGTATGTATTTCGATTTGGTCATGACTAAGTAGATTTACCTTCATGACAGTTGGTGACAAAATCTCTCATTGCATTTATTCCTAAATGGACTTAGCGCTGTGTCTGGATTAACAGAGTGTTCAGTATGAAAAATATTTGGGTTAGGGGCCTCCTGTTTAGTATATGAAAAGCGTTTACCCACTCCAACAGTAATTCTCTACCTTAAAATAACCTTTCAACCCAACTATCTGGTCATTTTCGGTTAGTGATTTGTCATTCCTGGACATCAATTATTGGTTATGTATCCAGTACAGGTTCTACTGGCAGTTAAAAACCAACAACCAGACGTAAAACATTATGTGGCCCTCCTGGAGCGATGGCTGACTAGGAGTAACTTCATCGTATAAAAAATCTTTCTTTTAATGCTTTTTAGGGTGCCGAGAGTGGTTTTCTCTCACAGAATTGAGAATCAGGTTGTAGAAAAGCACCTACGAGAGAAGTGGTATGAAAATCTTAGTTCAGCTAGTGGTTTTAAACATAAAAAATTTACTGTCCCAACCACATAGGTAGAGTTTGTTTCCTGGAACTCCTGAGATAGAGATATTTTGTTTAAGTTCAAATCAACTTCCTCCCAAAAATAGTACACATTATAAAAAGACGATAATATGAAATAACGAACAGTATCAATGTCAGTGCACCCATAACCGCCAATGCAATTTCCATAAATTACCACACATAATGAGGGATTTTACATAAACACTTCCTAATATGTAGAGATGTGCACTTCCTCATCTCATTAAACACATCTTGTTTCTACCAAACATGATCAATATTGCAGTGCTGAAACAGTTATAACCACAACATGTTGCAAGAAACTCTGTTATTTTTTGCACCAGTGTAACAACGAACAAATTACTCTTGGATAAAAAAGTTTAGTTACCCGAGTTTGAAAGAACTACAAACTGACCGTCAGTATAGAGATAATACAACCATTCAACTAACTTTTGTTCAAGATGGTGTTTTTGCTAGCTGCTTGAGAGTAACGTCTTACTTACTTTTGTGATCAGTGCTTGTAGAGACTCTTCTGGTTGTTGCCTTGCAGCTAATATAGGGCAAATTATCGTGAGTCTTTTATGTATCATTGTAACTCACTGTGAAGCTCACATATAATCTGTATTAACTCACATAACCTTCCTCATCAATCCAACTTTCCGATCATTTTGTATGATGGTTTTCAGGTTGTGACTCGAAGGCCGGTTCTCGCTGAACTTCTTCCTGGCCACTGCCTTTGTGATATACTGTACGCAACCTGTATACTATATCTACTCAGCATGTCTGCGACCTGCCCGACTTGTGTCAAACAGGTGCTTGATTCGGAGGAGGGAATTGGATGTAATGGCGCTTGCCAGCGTTGGTTCCACAGAACTTGCTTAAATATGCCTAAAACTGAATACCAGCGTTTTGTGGGAACTCTACTCTTACTTGGTTTTCTTTGCGAGTTGACTGCCTGGCTCACTCTAACCAGCCTATCAATGTTCTCTCCTCGAAAATGGATGCTGTCCTCTCCAAACTTGATGAGCTTCTGGGAAAAATAAATAAAATTGATGCCACTTCCGCAGATGTGACTGCTATAAAAAACGAGGTGTCGACTATTAAATCCGGGCTTTCTGCCCTTGAACCTAGAGTAGAAAATGTCGAAGGCTGGCTATCATCCATGGAAAACCGGTTGGATTCGACTACTCCAAATGACTCAACTAATCTTGAATCTACTATTGCTGAACTCAATGAGCGAACTCGCCGTTCAAAGAACGTAATGGTCTTCAATTTGGTGGAATCTGATTCTGGCGATACTAATTGCAAAAAAGATCATGATCTTGATTTTTTTAATAGGCTATTTACTTCGCTTCTTCCTTCTTATACTCCTTCTATAGTTAAGACTTTCCGTGTAGGCAGGAAGCAGAATGGAAAGTTTAGACCACTTAAGGTTATTCTAACTAATCTTTCTGATGTCATAAACATCATGAGTAATTTCTCATATGATCGTGCATCTCAGATTGATCCGAAGTTCTCATCATTTAAACATTCGCGTGACAGACCGCCTCGAGAAATGTAGCATCTCCAGAACCTTAACATGGAGCTTAGCGACCGACTGGCTCGTGGGGAAAAAATCTCACAATAAATTTTATCAACAATGTTCCTCAGATTAAAAAAACAATTTCCTGGAGATGTCCTGAGTAAAAAAACTTAGTTAACCCTAATGGCAGGACTTGCAACATTATTTGTTATTACCAAAATGTTAATGGCTTGAGAGGCAAACCGACTGATTTTCTGCTAAATGTATCTACTTCCGATTATGATATCCTGGCTTTGACTGAAACTAACTTGTCACTGGACTTCAACACTTCTGAGCTCGAAATGTATGATTTCAGCATATATAGATGCGACAGGTCAGCTGCTACAAGCTCCAAACTCAGCGGTGGTGGTGTCATCTTGGCAGTCCGCAATACTTTATCTAGTCACATACTGACTGTTCCTATTTGTGGTACTGAATAATTGTTTGCTGCTTGTATAGCAGCTTTATAAGGCTTTATGTTTACTCAAGTTTCTGTGATGCTGTTGATGAAGTTCTCGTATCCTTTGGTTTCCACGACGATGCAATCTTGCTTGGTGATTTTAATTTGCCAGATGCAGACTGGAGCTCTCCGGATGTTTTATATGCTGGTGATGTATCTAGTTACTTAAGGAATTTAGCGGCTACTCACAATCTTACCCAGATCAACACAGTTCCCAACTATCGAGGAGTCTTTCTAGACCTGATCTTCTCTTCCGTACCTGTCTCTGATGTTGCTTCTGCTGAAGAAACTCTAGTTTTTGAGGATAGACATCATCCTGCATTATCGTTTTCTATTCTGGCTAAAAGGAACGCTGACACTGCTGCACCTGGATATGTTCTTGACTTTAGAAGATGCAACCTTGATGCTATATATAGTGCTACGCAAGGCCTCAACTTCCCGTTGCCGAACAGTTGTTCTAATGCTGACGTTGACTTTGATAAGTTTTGAAACCACTTGAAACTTATTGTGAGACAAAATACCCCTTTAAAAAAAGTCTGCTCTAACTCATTCCCTAAGTGGTTTTCTAAGGGACCTATACGTTTAACCATCATGAAAAAAATTGCTCATAGGAAGTTTAAGGCCACTGGCATGGCATTGTCTCCTATTTGGATGAGTTTCGGCATCTAAGAGCCCAGCGCAAATGCCTTGCCAAGGTCTGCCTTAGCAATTAATTGAAAAAGATCGATGATGATATTCTGTTGAACATCAAATCATTTTGGTCGCACGTAAACAGCCTAAAGAAAAACCCATCTATTCCTTCTTGTTTGCACTTCGATACAAGAGAGGCTGGTTCTGCTGCTGAAAGATGTAATCTTTTCTCCGATTACTTCTCCTCTGTTTTTTATGATGCAGTTATTCCCATTCCTTACTTTGACTTTGGTTGGAATACGTCCATCTCTACTTACTCCATTCTCCCCACTGACGTTCAACAAAGACTTGAATCGCTCGACTACAACAAGGGACCTGGACCGGACGACATACCTCCAATTGTGCTTAAGTACTGTGCAAATACATTTGCTCCTAATTTTACAATTCTGTTTTCGGCATTACTAGCCCAAGGTATTTTTCCCTCTGCACTTAAGAGTGGATTTGTAATTCCCATTTTTAAATCTGGCGATCGTGGTAACGTGAGGTATTATAGGCCAATTGTCATCCAATGTGTTGCCAAAGTGTTTGAAAGTGTCATTCTGGACGACCTCTACTTTCATCTACGGAAGTGTATCTCGCCTGCTCAACACGGTTTCCTGCGTCAAAGATCTACTGTATCCAACTTACTTGAGTTCCACGAGAACATAATGTCTGCCTTTGGTGTCTCCCACCAAGTCGACTGCGTTTATCTTGACTTTGCCAAAGCCTTCGCAAAGTCCATCATCGTCTTCTGGTTGCTAAACTTGCCGGCTATGTTTTGCGGGGTCCCCTGCTCAGTTGGCTGGACAGCTACCTTACTGGAAGAACTTTGATTGTCAAGTGTGATGGCCATACATCGATGCCCTTCCATGTTCTGTCAGGTGTACCTCAGGGATCTCACCTCGAGCGTCTGCTTTTCAACCTGTTTATTAATGATATTGGAGAGGCTATTAACTGAAGATTTTTGATGTTCGCCGATGATATTAAAGTCTTCTGTGATGTCTCCACTCCGTTCGGTACAGCTGCCCTGCAGAAATCCCTAATAAATATTGTCAACTGGTGTCAAAACAACTCCATGGAGCTTAATGTCCAGAAATGTGTTGTAGCTTCTTTCAAGCGTGGTGTAGGAGCCCTTCAACATAATTATATCTTGCAAGATGATTGTGTCCTGCGTAGGGTCGATATAATAAGGGATTTAGGTGTAATAATGACTCCTTCACTCAGTCCTTCGGAGCATATTGCACATTGCACATCAAGAGCTAGCTCTCTATTGGGTTTCATATTTAGATCTACAAGAAGCTTCAACTCACCTATGCCCATTGTAAGTCTTTTTAAGTCTTTGGTGCGCCCAATCCTGGAGTATGGTTCCGTTATATGGTCCCCTTACCAACTAAATCACAAGGCACAGCTACAATATGTTCAGAACCGTTTCATCAGGATGCTTGGTCCAAGACTGGGGTTCAGCTACCGCACTACACCTGGCTCTGATGTCGAGAGTCATTTTGGCTTTCTCCCGCTACATCTTCGTCGCCACCACGCTAATCTTCTGTTCTTGTTCAAGCTTTTAAATGGCCTCGTTGACTGCCCGGAACTGCTCAGCTCCATTGATATTTGTGTTACAAGAGGTCTGCGCTCAATGACAATCTTCCGCAGACGCCTCAATACCACCAACTATTCTCACTTTAGCGGTATGTCTCGTCTAATGCGCGCAGGTGGAGTGGCTTCAACTCATCTGGATTTCTTCAACGAGTCTGTACTATCGTTCAGAAGGAAAGTGAGTGCTCTGTGTGTTGTTACCTAATGCTGGGGCCGTCGACTCCCCTCAATATAGTGCCAGTGCCTCCTCTTCAGTTTCTTTTTTCTGTTCTTTTTGTTGTTGTTTATTATATTATATTATATTTATTTGTTATAGTATTTATAGCCTTTCTGCTAGTTATATCAATTGAAATAGTAGTCCTATTCACTGTTCACCAAACCTCTATTCTTGTTATTGTTACCTGATATTTTTATTGTTGTTAGTATATATATATATATATATATATATATATATATATATATATAGAGAGAGAGAGAGAGAGAGAGAGAGAGAGAGTTTATTTCTTAGTTATTATAAAAATTGCAGCCCTATACACTGTTGACTTAGTCCCACTCTAGTTTATCCTACGGTTATCTTAGATTCTTTACTGATGTTAGTCCTTTTTGTATAGTTTATTTACTGTTTTTCCTTCATAGTATTTTGTTAATTGTTGTTATTTCTTATTTTGATAGCTCCCCTTAGGCTCTATGTTCAATGTTCTATAGGTGTAAAGTGTTTACTAGTCTTTACACTTTTCAGTATTGTTACAGTATTTGCCTATGTTGTTTGCTAGTCACGCCTCTTAATTGTATGTTACTATTTACTCTCTGTCCTGTTAGCTCCTAAGAAAAATTTAGTACATCTTTTCCATAATTATTTTTTTTATTTTAGTATAAAATTGGTGTTTGCCGTTGAAATAAATAAATAAATCTCTTAATCTTAAAGTCAACTTTCTGTCAACCTCATATACTTATATAACACTTGCAGACTACAAAAAAAATGAAGAAAACCACGTAAATTAACTAATATTTGAGCTCATAAGTTAGGTAGATTCCAAATCCGGTACTTTTGATTGCCCACTCCATTCTTCTGGTAAATCCCACAATCGATTACTGATTATCTGTTCTTGATGTTATTTTCCACACAAATAATTGGCTTCTAACGTAGATATAGCTCTTGCACATGGATTTCAGACTCCGATCCCTTCTTCTTTTTATAGAGCTCCAAGGCTTTGAACAGTGCTCGGACGACCATGAAGAAAAAAGCGTAGGAAATCGATACATATTTTACACATTAAATTTCAGCCTACTTTACAATCTCGCAATATTAGCTCACACTAGCTCTATAAAAGAAACTAAAAATAAAGCTACACGGTAATATGTTTTGATATTTGCTCTAACTAAGTAATACATGAACTGATTTACTAAATACTTATTTAAAATTAGTGTTGTTAAGGAGTTATCATCAATGAATAGCCAGCTAAATTTTTAGACGATGAAGAAACTCTATCCCCGCTCTATCCTTAATGAATTCAATTTGACTGGCTTCTAAATCAAATTAAATGCACGAAGATCTTTACAGTGTTTATGAGTGAGGAAAAACTGTTTAATTTCCTTACTGTAGAAATTTTACTGAAGAATCACCTCGTATTGGGATTTACGTTTCAATAAAAACTAATTTCTGATCCCATTAATAAAAAGCAAAAGTGCATTATCCTTCGTGCTAAGCGACAAAATATTTTATATTTCAATTAATAATGGATTGAGTCATAATAAGCAATAAACAGCACAATTAAAAATCTCGTACTTTTATTGCCCCTGGGCTTAGATTTTCTTACCTAACTAAATGTTAATAACAATAACAATAGAGTAATATTTAAAAGCAATATGTCGAACGTATTAAAGCATTAATCTATATCACACTAAGACACCTAAATACGTTTATAACTTACCGTAAACTGTTTTAACAATACTTAAAAACGTTTATAAGATCTTATTGATCTGAGTCTTTGTACTTTCCTTCAGTTATGTAACTTATATGATAACTACAAACACCTACAATAATTAACATTTTATACTTTCATAACATCCATAAAATATAATAACATACAGAAAATTAAATAAAGTGATTTTATATTTCATAAGAAATAAATTTTAATACTAGTTCAATATAAATATAATAATAGTATATTACTTCTATCATAGTTTAAAAGATATTACACATATTTTAACACATATTACTGAAGCATTGATTAAAACATTAGTTCTTTACCATGTTGCTAATTCTGTTTGCATTGCTACACGGTGTGATATTCAATCTAAATAAGCTAGAAAAATACATGAATAAAATAATTAAATTTTTAAACGTTGGTTTATAGACTATCTAAATACACGTTGAAAATTTTTAAAACGTTTTAATTACAAATTACTCTACCCGTACTTACCTAATTTATGGATATCATGGACAACACGACTCAAGTTATTATGGATATCTTGGAAAACACTACTAAAGTTATGTTTGTTTTAAAGTGACAGTAATATTAAGTTTTGTATCTAGTTTTTTTTTATTTTTTCTGAACTTTTACTGACCATATTGTTTTTACATGCTTTACTCCAAAGTATATTTATAAAGGCCTAAGTCGAAGCAAATGTAAAAATTGTTATCATTCCACCAATTTCAGTTATTAAACTATGTTAACTGATATTTTTTGTCTGATCTGTATATTAGATTCAAATAATGTTATAAACTATTTAACTTTTTATTTTTTAGAATTTAAAGCGACCAATTAGTTTATATCTAGTGTAAAACAGTTTACTTTTAACATTTCGAACGTTATATACTGATAATGTTAACTGTACTTCATACACTAAAAAAAACTAGATTACAAATCATAGTAATACATTTTTTATTGAAGTTTATATCAATATCTAGCAAAATTTACAGAAATATGGTAATATATTACAAAAAACAGTTTTAAGTCATTAAAATCTACATTCAAAACAAATGTTTACTTCAACAGATTTTTAATAAACCGTTTCAATTAAAACAGTAAACTCTTACAGACACTGTAAATAATAATATAGAAATGTGGTATGAAAATTAAGGTTATAAATGTAAAGAAATACGTAACACCAAAGTTTCGAAAAAAAAGTTTGGCCTATGCTCCTACTAAATACAACTGCAAAAGTCATATGTTTCCATAGTTTCAATAACGGGCTTCAGGAAAATCCAGAAAGTTGTTTATGTGTCCATAGCAATATTTTCAATCACATTTAGAGATTGGAAAACTGGAATTTAATTTACTATTATTAGTAGAGGATCCGTATTATAAGCACTCAATACTTGCTACTTTCCCATTGTCTCCGTTATGTTAGAGTAAGATCAGATAGAATAAGGGAAGAGGGATCTACCTATGTCTCTTCACACACTCTAAGCAACATTAATACGTGCCTCACAGCTTCACAGTTGGACTGCAACTAATAGGGTCAAATATACATATAAAGCGATATTATAACAGTTTATGGTCCCTCCACCTCATCTAGTGATTTTCCTTTCAGCGGCCACACATGAGGTTAAGATTGCCCTGAGACTCCAATTATGTAACACAACGTGATGTTAGGAGAACAAATATATGTATACTTTACAATATGTTACACTTTAGCAGACGGTTTAAGATTGAGGTATATGAATAACAAGTACTTATATTTTATATCAGGTGAAGCTTGGACCATTGGCCTTAGATATGACTATTTCATTTATATTAATCCTGCGTTCACTTGTAATAAATAGAAAAAAATATAATTTCTTCACATTACAAGAAAATTTGACATTTCTTTGAAAGAAAACTGAAAATCATATTTCCTGACGCATTAAAACTTTAAAGGCTACTCAGTTCAAATTGTAAAATAAATCCAATTAATACCCATAGTTTAGGTAGAGCTTTTTGAAAAAGTTTGAGTCAAACAGACTAAACAACTAAAAGGGCTACAAAGATGGATGTAAAGGAAGTAATAAAAAATAAAAATGCGTATTAGACGAATATGCAAATAAAATTAAACATTTGTAGTACTAAGAAATTTCCGATATTTAATAAGGATGGTTCTGTATTATCATACAGGAAATATATGCGAATTCAATTCAAATACGGTTTATGAATTTAATAATTTATTTTTTAAATTAAAAGAACCTCTAAATGTAATACAGAACAGATATGACACTTTCAGATTGTGGAAGGTAGAATCACACAGGAACTTTACACTCACAGACAAACTACTATGACACAATATAAAATATTAGGTAAAAATGCAAAATGGAATAACCATTTGAAATATATGTTTGAGAGAAATAAAAAGTTTAGGAAAGTATTAATTGAATAATGTAAGCAAAAAGAGGACTGTAGATTAAGCTATTCAAATAAGCTCATTTAATATCAGTTTAAAGACGATATTACGAAAAGTTTTACATATTATTATATACTTGAGTAGTGCATGAGCAAACTCAATATGTAGGACATGTGGATAAAGCTATTCAAATAAGCTCATTTAATACCAGTTTAAAGACGATATTATAAACAGTTTTACATATTATTATCCCTGAGTAGTGCATGAGCAAACTCAATAATGTAGGACACAAATGATGCAAAGGACAAGATTAGTACAGGTAACTAGTACTTCCATATAAAGAGTCGCAGTACTAGTCTCATTAATATGAAGCAGTGGCACATGTCCTTGTATATCTAAAGCCAGAGAAGAACTGTTAAAACTATTGTAAAGAACTAACCTAGATAAAACCTAAAACAATAAAGAAGAAAAAATAAAATGTTTATTTGCTATGGATAATAATAAGAAATAATATAACAAGTTATAGGCAATTTCGTTTCACTTCAAGTACTGTAAAATGTTCTTATTTGATAAATCATGACCACCGGTGTCACAGCTTATGTTTGTATGTAGATTGTTAAGATGTTTTACAAAATACAATAAGAACTTCCATGCACAAAATAAGAAGGAATCTATTCTTTCTCAAAATATTAAGTAGCCAATAAGATTTATAATGTACATGAAATTGAAAGCTCGATTTCAACAAAAATTACAATTAATTATAATGTAATATGCGGTGCATATTTTTTTATAGAATTACTAAAGAACCACTTATATAAATCTAAAAATTGTGCGACTCGCAAAGCCTAAGAATACAGTTAATACATATTTGAAAACCTTAGATAACGTTTTATGAAAAAATGTTATGAAAGTATTCAGAAATAGAATGCCAACATAAGAAATGTTTAAAAAGATTACAAACTTAAACTCATCGTTGGTCAGCCAATATTTTGTGAGGCAAAGGATATTTACATTATTAGCATGCAACACAGCCTCGAGCTTCCCTAATTTGATTCTAATGCCTTGGACGTTTTGATGCATAATTATTAGAATGGATTGAGTTCTGATACTCAATCTCAATATTGAACATGTCTTACCAAAACTACAATCTGGGTTTAGAAAGAACTGTGGCACATGTACTGACTGCCCTTACCAACATTTTTAGCAATTTATTTGAAGCGAGATGTAATGGACAGATTAGAACTCATATATCGCTAAATTATTCAAAATTTTTGATTCTATTAGGTTTTTTCAGCAGATCACTAAACTCTACAATGAGACATCTCATCCTGTCTTTTAATTACAGGGTATTCCTCAGGGTAGTTGTCTTGAACAAATCTGTTTAACTTTGTACACATCTGATTTCTCCAATTGTGTACAATATTGTTCAGCTCAATATATGACAGAGTCGCGATCGCGCTCAATGGTGGAAATCTAACCGTGTATGAAAAGTTTTAGGTTCTTGGAGTCGTGCTTGACAATAACCTTACTTCTTCTGATCATGTTACTTACGCTTCACAATGTGCACTTGGCATACTGAAGGGGCTGTACAGGTAGGTGTTTAATACCCGTCTTTCTAATCCTGTGTCTTTATTCTGAGATGTGGTCAACATGCTATAAATGGAAGTGTTATGTCGGGTTTTGACGTACTGCAGGTCCCTAAGGCTCTTATTCGATAGAGTCTCAGTACTTAAGTGAGAGGCTTTTATTTCGTAGTGTGAGATTTCTCAGCGTAGCACCTGTCAGGATGGACAAGAAATCACTTGTCTAGAGTGAGGCATCAAGTTTGGAGGAAGTCGGCTTTCCATACTTTGGCTCTAAGCTTTTTTTAGGCCTCTAAATTCAAACAAATATGAACATATGTAATTTTTTGTATACGGTGACGAGTCAGTGAAAAAAAGGCTTGCGAAAAATCTAAGAATTATTTCAGAATGAATAATTTGACTATACTAAGCAAAAAACAAATCTCTTATTTATACATACCAAAAGCATAAAATTTATTATACGTAAGAAACTATATATTTAAAAAAAAATCGTTCATAATGTGAAGAAATAGCTTACATGTACATTTAAAAGTTGCACAGTATACAGAAAATTGGCTCAACATAAAACTAATTTGAAACACTTTACAGCTGGTTTTACGTATGCGTTAATATGATACACCAAAGTACGTAATGTATTTGGTAATATAGTGAAATTAACTATAGAGAATATATTTATTAAATCACATATATGGTTTAGAATAAAACAAATGTGATAGAGAGAATCTATTAAGCTATATGGGACAGCTATTTTAGAGAGAGTACAAATATAATATTATAAAAACATATTTTAACGAGCGAATTAAAGAAATATACAGGGACAGATAACCCAAGGAGAGTTCTGAAAATCTTCATTGCCATATGTTTAATACCATTTTCGCACAGAGTTTGCAAAATTACCTGATCCATAAATCTCTTAACCTGATGAAAAATTAAATTTAAGATTATCCACCTTAAAACCACTGAAAAAATGTATATGCAACGTGCCAACAAAGTAATGAAATTGATTTGAAAAATTTATGATTATCGTTATAGTCAAGTTTAGTGTTGTCTCTTCAAAGTAGTACCCTCCTGATTGGACACACTGTTTCAGAGCTTCTGTCATTGATTGTAATATTTTTGGAACTTATCTTCTATAATATCCTCCAAGACCCTCGTTACAGCTTTGTGGACATCTTGTGTTATTTGAAAATGGTGTCCCTTGACCGCCGTTTTGACTCTTGTAAATAGAAACAGGTCACACTTAGGGATATCTGGTGAATAAGGTGGCTGTGGTAGTACTTAAATTTGTTTTAAACTGAAAATTGCTGTACTGACAGAGCAGTATGGGACGGGACATTATCGTGATGCTCTATAACTATCGTTGCAACAGTGAATCACATTACAGCCCTCAATATTGTATATTTCCACTTCGTCACTATTTATCCATGTTTCACACAGAACTAGAATACTGATATTTCCTTAACTTGCTTATCTCCAACATGAAACTATAGGACGCTGCGCTGATCGTCCAGTTTATCAGCAGAGTCAAGTTTCATGAAGAAGTACCAGATAAAGATCCTCCGACAGCACAAGTCAAGAAGCAGTTCTCAAACCAGAACATTTATGTCAAAGACTACCTCTTACCTTAGACGAAACAGCTCGTATGGAGAGAGTTAAGGCAAAATCTGTAATAGTAAAACTCGATTATTTAAACGCGTAAAATTATATATGAAGTTTAATACTTTTCTTGTTAATTATTTTATCAAGGACATCTAAAATACTGTAAAATATAACTAACTTTATTTCTGAGTACCTGCATGAACCATTTAACAATATTTAATTTGCACAAAAGGTTTGATTCAGCAAGGAACATCGATTATTTTGGCGAAACTATTTATTTGACTGTTACAGCATATAAAATAACCATGATCTAATTGTGTAACCACAGACAATGAACCAGTCAGACAGTTGTGTGAACAATAATGTCAGACATGATAGACCATCGAGAATACCACTCTTACTTGCCTGTACAAGTATTTATCAATGTAGTAGCCTCATTGTTTAACAAAGTATGGGTACGCGACACCACGTGTCGACAGGTTCTGTGCATAGTTCCAAGTCTGTATCTCATTTCATGATTGACAAATAGAATTTCAGACATTTTACATCACTTATCAAAATCCTAGTGTTATAGTGGACTAAAAGTTACACTGGGAAATTCATATCAAAGGCTTGTAAACTAATATAAAGCCATCAATAATGCATTTTAGTTTCTTAAAAATGTTTGTGATACCAAATGGTTAAAAGTATTATATTTTCCATTACTTAAATATAGAATACAGTAAGACATTTTCAAATAAGTCACAAAAAAATAAATATAGTTAAAAACCATCGTTTAAGAATAAAAATAAATAAAAAAGAGACACATTTTATAGCTTCCATACAAACTTACTTCCATACCTTTAATACAATTTAGAATAATTAAAAGTAGCAAATCTCCAATGCAGTTTCAATTAGTTATAAAAAAAGAAAAAGAATGGTATGAAAAAAGAAGAAAAAAATAAAAAGTAATTGTTTAGAGTTATGTTATTTGTTTTGTTATTTATTTAGAATAACAATGGCAATTTTTTTTTAATTCTGCATTACAACAGAGTATTAATTTTAAAAAAATTATAAAATATGAAACAACAGTTTTTGGCATTGATGACCATAAAACAAGTTTTCAAACGTACTGTAATTATTTTACCACAGTCCATTAGTCTTTAGAATACATAAACTGTTTTAACCTTATATAAGTTTAAGAGAAAGCGATAGGAGTCAATCAGCTGCGTCTGACACAAACATCACACAATAATGCTGTAATGCTGTGAACAGTTATCAACAGCTACTCTGGACTTACGAAATAACTTTTTCTTTTTATCATTATCGCTGGGCACGATACTTGAAAATGTGGTCGGTTTGGTTCTAGAAAGATTCTCTTTTTTCTAAATATTTTTAAATCCTGCTGGAACAAGTTATTACTTTCTTATTTTATATAAGCTTGGCAGAATATAAAAACCATAAAGAGTAAATCATTTTAATGTACTAAAAAAATTTAAGTGTGGTTCACGGTGGACCTTAGGCCATGTATACATCATGCACACAAAAAATATAACAAAGTATAACACATGGAATTGTTACAGAGTATTGCTTAGTTTAGAGTTTTAGATGTCACTGAATAACCCGTGTTGGAAAAAGGCAGTGCTTGCCCGGCCCCAACTCTTGTGAGTGGAGGTGCGTGCGTGAGAGGCCATCCAGTCACAATCCCTAATTGCTAATTCTGAAGTAGTAATTAAATAACATAAAGAAGCATCATATCCGTATTAAAACAGTCAGTTATCAAATAAAGAAAATATAATTTTTTCATTCAAACACGTTTTCATGTCATACCTAATCATATTTCTCAAATAAATACACAAATAATCTAAGATCCAAGAGTCAATTTTCATTATATATGCACCCTACCTGATTTTTATAGAAGTTAATTGGTTATGGCATTTTTCTAGAAATAAGTTTATGGCCAGCCACGTTAATTTTGGTGGAAGTCAAAATGGGAATGTAACACTGTAGTCTACTACTATAACTGTAAATATTCCAAAGTTAATTTGATTGATTGGGAGTTCAATTAATCAACATTTGTGAGTTCAAATTTAAAGTTCAATTCCTTTAAGTTTTATTTAATACTGTAATATGTCTCTAGCCCTGTGACACATCATTCTGTCTAAGCATCGTAATACTGGAGTAATTCCGTATATTGAACGTACCAGCTTCCGCTTCACAGCATGCAACATCAGCCAGAAATCTCATCTATATAAAACTACTTCTAAGGTTTTTAATATATCTTTAAAAAGTTAGCAATATTAATACAGAAATGACAGTGCCATATCACTCATTATCTTAATGTTTTATAACTGATTCGCGATATCAATTAACTTCCAACAAATGCTACATCATTGGTATAACATATAAATTAAATCTTAAATAATTGTAGCTTGTACTATTTTTTGGTTTAATTTTATAAATATAAAATTATATTTTTATATATTATTGATTTTATATATATATATTATAGTTGCGTAATATATTATACGCAACTCCGTAACTCGTTACTAGTTAGTATAAATTTTTCTCCGATGTTCTTGGAACTAAATTCTTGGAGGATTTAAAACCTAATGGGCACGTGTAATAATCTTTACCCTAGGTATTGAACTTTGTAGCTAAACTCTAGCTGGTAAGCAAAACCTCGCGCGCCTTGTCCGTAAGTAAAATGTGTAGTTTTCTTTTATAAATTAGCTCTTACATGCGAGATATCTAATTTGAATGTAATATAAAGTCAAATTATAAATAGTAGAGTAACTTACCTTTGCTAATGTTTTATTTGGAGGATTAATACAGATAGTAGTTGTGGTGATGTCCTTCTGACGATTTTACTTTGTCGTGATTATAAGTTGTTTCGATAAATGGCTAATACCGTCGTGATTTTGTTTCAGGCGAGTTCCAGTATCCATATTTAGACTTATAGTCTACTAATACCCACTTTTTCCGAGTCTAGCTGCAACGTCGAGCCAAGATGCTGACGCCGCACGTGTGAGTTATATAACAGTATTATAATTGTCTTCACATAAAGTAACTATAGTTGGAAGGGTTTAACCAATCTAAATGTTGAGTTTAGATCCAGTTCAGCTTACTCTTGCAACGACCGTCTAAAATACTGACGCTCCAACAATCTCGTCTGAAAAGATCCAAAATACGTAAAAGAACACGGAAGCTGCACCGTGCTTAGAAACAGTGTCTAAAACCTCGTGATGCACTACATACATTGAGCATTTGATGAGTGACAATGGTTCTTTTCGGCTGGTTTACATAAAATGTTTTAGTCTCGGTATCTATGATGTTGAAAAGATTTATGCGGTTAATTGTAGACAAATATGACTCAGATTGCAAGAATGATGTCTGTGACAGCGTCATATATCAGACGCTGCACTAAGAGGAAGGTGAACGAGAGCTAAACTTAACATACACAGTAACACTGTCTCGTCACCTATATTCTTTCTTTCTCCTTACTCCACCTCCTCACCTAATAATAAGTGATGAAATTCAAAGTAAGGATTACCTTACACAAAGAGTTGATTATATTATATTCTGTGGATGACGCACTCTAATAATGGTACGGCTTTGCAGGAGGTATAGTTACATAACCTCTAAATACCTAAATTACTTTCTTGCTACCATTCTGTTACACGCGCCCTAATATACGCCTGCTGTGTCTAATTAATACGTTCGCTCTAAGTTGGCACATATGTGCAATGTAGTTTATTTCAGTTGACCAACATTAAATAATAAAGACCTCA
The DNA here is from genome assembly GCF_021130785.1 of Homalodisca vitripennis. Classification (NCBI taxonomy): domain Eukaryota; kingdom Metazoa; phylum Arthropoda; class Insecta; order Hemiptera; family Cicadellidae; genus Homalodisca; species Homalodisca vitripennis. The sequence goes on along the minus strand of NW_025781041.1, from coordinate 29,498 downwards.
ACAAGGTATTAGCCATACTAAATATGACCCATTCCCCAAACGATAATGTCTGTTGTAGATTAGTTTATATACCACTCAATACATGTATGTTTTCTTTACTAAGAACTAGCATACACATATATTTATTTCTTATTAATCAGCTGTAATAATAAAAGAGTAAGTGGAACAAATGTTTAAGAAACTACCACTCAAATATTTAAGTTTGAATTATTTCTCGATCATAAATCGTTGACAGATCCGTTGTGATAAACATGAAAACCACAGTGATACCAACTTTTAAGATACAATTACAAGTTTGAACATGATACAGCCAACAACCAAGTTTCACACAGCTGTGACACAAATCTCCTTAGACGGTATACAAAATTCCATCAAACCTCAATCATATACCAGACAAAATCATTTCACAAAGAAAGGCAGAGGCATACATTTGTGTCGCTGATCAAATTCAGTGATACCAACGGCCACATAAATGTACCGTTTGTCTGTAAAGAAAAATATATGTGATACAAGAATGTGGCGCCTGGATGAATTAACAGGGAAATAGTGTGTAGTGTGGGGGCAAACGCGTACATCTTGGCATATCAACTTACTCATTTATAATCTATTGAGAACGTACTTTTATGTTGCGTGAACCAACAACTTGTATGTTATTTAGAATTAAATTATTTCATCATTTAATGTAGAATACCTAAATATTAATATTACCTAGATTTTATTAGCTTGATAACTATTATTTTACGCAAAATTCATACTTGCGGATACAGTTCGCGGGAGTTTGGTTTCGAAGCTGAGCCAGGCCAAATTTTCTAAAGGGTATCACCACACCGGCAGTGGCTGTCTAACTCAGACACGTAAAAAGTCAATCTTCATGACAATTGCTTATCGAAAAATTATTCCGTATGGTAAAGTATGTTCAGATTTACAATGTGTCATTGAATATTTTTATTAGTGAAACCATACGTATGTTTCCAGCATCAAGTAAGTGTTCGCTTATTATTATTTTTATGTATGCCACATGTTATTTGTTACAATCAGTTTGCTTGTTTAATTCTTGATAGGACTAAAATTTTACATTTACATATTTACACAATACAATCTCATTAATCAAAGCCCTATCGCTGTAGGCTCTGTACTCTGGAAATACTCTGGCACTATTAAAATAAAACGTTTGTAATGAATAAAACTTTATTTATATTTCCAAACTTTATCCATTTGTACTTATTCAGTTGGGATTATCTGTTAGTGAATATGATATATCTCCAAGTATAACATATTAATTTGATTATAATAACAGAAGTTGAAAGCGAATTAATTTCTGAGTAGTATTTTCACTGGAGATTTTTAAAAATCAAACCCGCAATTTTTACTACTTTAAGATTTATGTTCATAAGAGGAGAAGGAATATATATATATATATATATATAATAAATAAGTTTATCTTACAAGGTTTTTCTAACTGCAGATTAAATAACTATGCATAAATATTTCAAGTTTGTTTTAGGTGGGTATATATTCAGCGCTGCATACAGCAAACTCCTGACGATAAAAGTTAGATTTCAGCGAAAATAACTTCGTTAGTCTTTCTCAGAAATAATCAAGAAATGTATAATAGACCCAGAGGTATGATTGGAAAAGTATTCCTCAGGCCCAGAGGGCGAGAGGGAAGTGGGAGTTATTTTCACGATCAATGTATTCGTTAAACCGTTTGAGTGGAAGTGCAAATACTTTAAATGAGTTTGTAATTTACCTAATTACTGTTAGCAGAAATTATTAAAAGGTTTATGCGTCCGCCAGATCTTATACTTTTCTTGTGTATTGAATGTTATATCGGTTCTCTAGTACACTGATTAATATGAAGTCCTGGAAATATTTCTTGAGTCAAAGTGTGATTGGAGATGTCACATGCCACGTGGAACAAAGTTAACAAAATGTACAAATTTAATACGAGAGAGAAACTATACCATTATTGATTATTCCATCTACGAGATGTGCCAATATTGTTGTTGATATTAATATAGCTCACCGTTAATTATGTCAGGTAATATTTATTATATCTAATAGTATTTTAACGAATCGACCTAGGAAGAAACCACTTTAATAGCTACCTGGTTAAAACACAGAGGTGGCGTTATCCTAAATTAATGCCGCTTGTTAATGTGACGTGTCCAGTAGTCAGTTACTTGAACTACCTGAATATCTTTTTTTCACTAAATATTTCCTAAGATATTTGTTTCCGTTATTTATTAAATTTCACAATTCTCCATGAGGATTAAAGGTACCGCTTACAACAATATAACATATAACTATATAAGAAGAGCTTTATATTTTGTACAAATGTGGTTTTAATAAGTAAGTAATGTGAAAATTATCGAAGTATTCTAGTAAAAAAAGAAAATTACTGAACTATTGAACGTATTAAAGGCTTATATACACAAAATTTTTTACGGTCGCGTGTTTTAAAGCGATGAAAATTTGATCAGTGGCGTGTACGCCGTGCTCTGTTCTGTTGTATTGTAACACAACAGAAACAGAACAGTCACAACGGCAGGCACATGACAGAATTGCTAATTGAACTGTCAAACACTAGCAAACTCATCCTATTCCAGGAATATAAACATGCTTGCTTGTGCTTCCTGGAAGTCATTGCATTCGCTGATACCAGTAAAGTGGTTTATTCGAAATTTTCGTTAAAAGCAACGAGTTTGCGCATTTTCGATTGTAATATATTTATTGTGTTATATAATAACGGACAAGTCATATACATTTCCTCTTACTATTATAAACTCTAGGTTGCGGATAGGGGTAATAACATGCATGGTGTATACTAAATGTACGAAAATAGACTCTATATTAATATATGTGTCAAAACTGTTTTTAACTGCTCTTTAAATCTACAAACCCAGAGTCACTTGCATTTTAAATGCACATAAGCTGGGTTTTCTTAAAATCAAGAGATGAGTTTGTTTCAAGAACAAACTGGATCGTCAACAACTCTAGTTTCGGCGGACGTCGAAAAAGAATAGTATCACAATTCAGAAAAATATGAAGTAATACTTTATCACAATTTATATATTTTTTAGTTTAAAATTGATTTAAAACCTACAAGTGCAAGTTATTATACTAATAGGAGGAGGTGTTGTATCAGGAGGTCTGATTTTATACCATCGTCAGACCGATAGACAAAGAACCTGGAACTCGCTACTTTAAGGTCCTGTATATGGTTAGCTGATACTGATTGAAGATTTATTTACGTGCCTATCACTTGGTTGTTTAGGCGTGAAGATAAGAAATATATGATGCAAGAAAAGAAAATATTTCGTATTTTAACTGTTTTAATACCATCCAAAACTGTATTTACCTCCTACTATACTAGAGTTGCTGAAAATAAATTTCTTCATTAGTTTAGATTTCTCTATGGAATTAATGTAGATTATTAGGTTATATCCTTGTAAAATTTAAATTGGCTCTCTGCTCCTATATTAATATCTAGAATTAATAGCCGATGACTATGACGACATAATAAACACAACATTATTCATACATAACCGGTCGAGATTTGCATTTTTGTGTTACAACAACTTAAATACGTTACAAAAAAGAAACCGGCGTTTTGACGGTTGGAGTCTACACCCTTAATTAGGTGGAAAAGTTATTTAACTTATTTCCTATCGATTAATCTTAAGACCTGTTTTTTACGTTTGAAGAAGTGTAAACTTTCTAAAACGAAACATTCTACTCGTATTTTTGGCTTTTTAAATCATTCTACCTTTTAATTCCATTTTGGTTTAAGGGTTTAAAAATCCTGATGAACGATATAGTGTAACCTGTAACATACTATAATGACGGCAATAGACATATAATATACACTTTTAATTCATTAGTTATTAGCTGGCATTCTATGTATCTCTCCAATGGTAGGTATAATTACGGCAGCAATTGGCACACAGTATGACTAATCAGTAGAATGGTTTGTATCAGACACAGTTCTGTTCTGTCGTCAAAACAAAGAGTCGGGAGTACTAGCCTGTCCTGACTGGATACAGAGCTTTCAGTGGTTGAAGAACTTTTGGGACCTATATTCTCTTATTCAGTGTTAGTAATAAAAGATATATCTTTTATTAAATGTATGTTTCAGTCAGATCTATTGTTCATAGGGGTTTACATATCATGTTTTTGTTATTCCTGACTTATATTTGCCACAAAGGAAGCTATAAGACTGAAGATCTTGAAACGTAGGGTTGCTTATTTTTGTATCACCGATCTATGGAAAGTGTTCAAAAACGTTTACATTCCTTTCATCGTTATAAGCAAACTCTGAACATATAATAAATCTCATTAAATTGAATACTTATAATTTAATGAAATTAATCGAGCAATTAATAGCTCGTGTCTTCTTAAAAAAACACCTTTGCAACCAAGGGAATTAAACACAATGTTATTTTAATAAAATTAAAAGCCGACCGGGAAAGAGGGTTGGGGTGAACAGCTGGCAGCCAGTACGTGGGTGAAACCATGGCAATTGGGAATTAGTCTTCCACAGATTGGCACAGTCTTTAATTAAAGCAGATATCATTCTCAGATTGGTAGCAGAAAATGGAATTCGTTACAATTTTCTTTCCATTCACGTCATGTGTGTCTGTATTGCCCTCCACACGTGCATCTCCTGTTGTCTGTCAGCCACCCGCCGAAACTTTGCTATGTCAAGTAACGTCCCACTTATAGTTTATAAATCACTTATTCATGTATTAATCTGTAACGAATTGATATGTCTAAAGTGAACCACTCTACTGTATTTCAACAAATCAACGTTTTCTAGGCCAGTTGTATTGTGAATTCTTTGTTTGAAGGTTATTTTTGACGATGGAGGGATTGTGAAGGAAACAGGATTTTTTCGGACATTTGCCATCGTTCAGTGAAACAAGAAATCAGTAACACTACGTTTAGAGATATGCAATCTGATCTCTTCTTCAGGTAAAGAACTAACTTAATACATAATTTCAAACTAGATTAATATAAGCAAATCATACCAAAGCGTTGTGGCACACCTAAGTATTCCTGAGAGGGGATGGCAATGGGTTCTCCACTGTCTCCTATTTTCGCTAATATCTTTATGAAGGAATTTGAGCAGAAAGCTTTGGCTTCAGCTCAGTTCAAACGGAAGATTTGGTGGAAGTATGTGGATGATACCTTTGTTATTTTTTCTCATGGAGACATTGAATTTAATAGTTTTTTTAATCACATGAATAGTATTTCTACTTACATCCGCCTCACAATGGAAGTGGAAGTCCAAAACAAGCTTCCCTTTTTGGATGTGTGTGTATTAAGATATGGGGATGTTCTTAAGAAAACTGTTTTTCGAAAGAAAACACACACAGGAGAATATTTAAATTATCAATCCAACCATCGAAAATCTGTTAAAGAAGGAGTAGCCTACTCGCTGTTTGATAGAGCAAAGAGCTTGTGCTCAGATAAAGATGGATTAAAAGAGGCATTTAAGAAAGTTGAATCGGATCTCAGAAGCAATGGATACCCTCAATTAGTAATAAATAAGTGCAAACGAACCAGAAGAATCATTCCTGAGTCAGAAAAACAGAATTGTGATAAATTTGCGTTTATGTCAGTTCCTTATGATGTGCCGGGATTATCGGGGAAAATTATAAGAGTAGGTAGAAAGTACAACGTTAGAACCGCGTTTAAAACACACAATACTCTTAGACAAAGTCTTGTAAAAACAAAACCAAAAAATGGCACACAGGATTCCAAAAACTGTGTTTACAGTATAATATATTGTTGCAATAGGGAATACATAGACGAGACAAAAAGACCACTAAACGTAAGGTTAAAAGAGCACAAAGAAAACACAAGATAGGGTCTCAAAGAAAAGTCAAAAATTGCACACCATTGTTGGTCCGAAGACCTTCATATGAATTGGGATGAAGCCAAAATAATACATAGGGAACCACAATTCTTCAAAAGGAAATGAACTGAGGCAACATACATTAAATTGGCAGACGAACCAATCAGTAAACTATCAGTCGAGATTAGCCCGCTTTGGTTGCCAATTCTAAAAAATGAACTAAAAAGAAAACCAAAAGTATCAAACGGATCAGATATTTGTAATAAACCAATGCGGAGTCACAATATGGTTTTAAGAAGTTCATCTAGCATGAACCGATAATAACAGAAGGGCCAATTCCTGCCCCCCTTCCATTTTATTTCTGTCATCTTTTTTGTCTGCCGTGACGATTGCCATTGGTTAGTGCCCCCTGGTCAGTCGTAGGTGGTTAGTAGACAAATGCAGACGTATTGTGACCTGTATTCTGTAGTTCAGTTTTAATGATTAGTGTTGTGAATAGTTTTTCATTAAGTGCCTGTTTTAGAGTCAGTGAAGTTGAAAAACAACATGGTGGTTGTGATTCCTGACTGGCGTGCCACAACGCTTTGGTATGATTTGTTTATTTTGACCTAGTTTGTAATTATGTATTACGTTAGTTCTTTACCTGAAGAAGAGATCAGATTGCAGATCTCGAAACGTAGTGTTACTGATTTCTTGTTTCACTGAACGATGGCAAATGTCCGAAAAAATCCTATTATGAATTGTTGATAACTTTCTTTATAGTAATTTTTGCATATTCTATACTGAATTTTAGTTGACGACATTGTAGTTCCTTTTTTATTGATGGATTGTATTTTTAAAATAGTTGATTCGTTGAAAATGAATGAATAAATAAGGAACACATTATAACGATAGTTTTACGTTCATACTCACCATATAAGACAATTTAACTAAGAGGAGCACATTTTGGTACATTAGTAATCTTTCATTACTAAAACATTAATATTCTGTATTTTTAAGTATGCTGTCATACTCACGATATATCGGTTAGTTTTATTTATTCAGTGTAACAATTTTATATTTTCTAGTTAACAATTATTTGAAATAAATGTAATTTTCTATGTGAACATATTTTTTTACAATTACGATATATTTCTGGGATTAACTTCATATTCATCGGTTTGAATCACAGTTTTGTTTATACTAACAATAATTAAATAATAATTTTTGAAATAAAATGTCGTAGAGTATATCTATGTATACTAAATTAGTTAAAACTAAAAATTAATATTACACTATGTGAATACCAGAGAGCTTCGGAATTCCAAAGTTATGTAATAAACTGTATTACAGCACGGGGGAATAAGTTAATATACTACGTGTTGATTAGATGGTTGAGTTGAGTATAATATTTTATCTAGCTTTATTTTCAAAGGTTTCCAAAATTTTTTGTAATCAATAAACAGGATTTTTGACATAACTAAACAATTCTAGCTATTTTTTGTATAGTTAGCATACATTTAAAATGTATGCTTACATGATGTAGGTTTCACACAGTTAAGTGTAAAATTAAAAAAATTATCAGCAAATTTTTTTCCTATTTAATCTTACAATCCTCGCTAGTAAGTTATACCTGATAAGTTAAAAACAGGTAGTTTGTTTATTGATCAATGTACAGTTTAATCAAACTAAATCAATTAATCTAGTCAAAGATCAAGTTACAAGTGCTGTATAAACTTCTTGTTCCAAGTCTCCTAGTCTAGGAAGCGACATTGATCAAGTGATGAAACTTGTATCTGGGGCCTGTGGTGCTTTATACATTTTATAAACTAATATCTTGGTACCATACTTGTCTTGAGAAGTGAATAAAGTTACAATAAACCGCTTTATGTCATCTTGGTTTGAGTTGAAGGAGAACGCAGCCTTTGGAAAAATTCATATAATCGAAGAATAAATATGAGGTAATAGGCCAACTATCAAATAAAAATTTGTTTATCCCAACAGCAAATAAAAATTATCTGCACAAAAGTGGGACCTTCCTTTTCTACTGACTATTTTTTTATTTGGTCATGAACAAGTTTTAATGCCTGATATGGATCTGGAAAAAAGTTACAAAAAGGTAAAAGATATTATAGGGAACGAAAACATAGTATAAAAAGAGAGATTTCTTGGATCGGATACATAAAAGATTAAGTTTTAGTTAAACAGTATAGATGGTCGAATGTCAACGTGCTGTATTAGATACTGAAAAAGCAAGAGCTTTGGTTAAATACTTACTAATGCCATGAGATTAAATACATGCAGTTTAGCTCAAAAGAAATGTGTAATGAAATATGAAAGTTTGTATAAGATACAATGCTTATTTATAAGAACAGTGTATGCCTGACTGAAAAGTGGACATATATTTTGGCAAATCTTAAAAAAGGTATATTTAAAACTTTGTGATACGCATGTTCCTTATTTGTAGTAAATAAGTCTCCAATTTCATCACATAAAAGTGAACGTTGATGATATATTTGATTTTCAGTCTAACAGTCTAGGCAGGATTCAAATTCACGGTTTCATAATTAGATATCATACCATCGCTAGATATTATGTATATTAAAATTCGAAGTAATATAGTCAAAGGGGTAATTATGTAAATATTTATAGAGGGTAAATAAAAATTCAGAAGCACTACCGTCTTTTTTGTTCTAAAGTTTATATACGGAGATATCTCTTGAGTATCAGTGCAATGTGAATGGATGTTTCATTTGTTAAAATAAAAAATTAAAATCGGCATATCTCCTTATCTGACAATCGGAAACCGTATGGCCACATGTTTTTCCGTTTACTAAGTAAAATTTCAATGTTTTAACTAATATCGTTTGCTATCTCCCACCCTCACATTCTTCACTGATACTCTAACACAGCTGTGCCTGTGTATCGGTCCAGGATATTAAAGTCCGGTTCACATTTAAATGAGACGCTTATCTAAACTCACCCCACGGGCTTGCGTGTCCACAATGCGAAAACTGTAGCGAGGCCCCAGTTCCACTTGAGCCAACATCAACACGAACGCTAAAGGCCGGTTCACATTTGAATGAGACGCTTATCAAAACTCACCCCACGGACCGGGCCGCCTTGCGTGTCCACAATGCGAGAACTGTAGCGAGGCCCCGGTTCCACTGGAGCCAACATCAACACGAGCGCTATGAGACATATCCACATTGCCATCCCACTACATACGAGGCCGTGGCTTCCATAGCTCACGATACACTGATAATATCCCATTCTTCTCGTCATCTCTCTTGTTTCCAGATGTCTGTTATATTAACAATATCTTCCATTTATGTTTCCCTCCACCCCTGTCTTCAGCGCTTTGCGTAGCTAGTAAAACAAAGATAAAGAAATTACTAGATTGAAATATAATTCTTTAATTAAAAAAATATTAAATTTTAAGTCTTAACAAAACAGCTGTAAAATATTGTTTTTAAAATGAAATGTAAGATTACATTACTTAATGTCGTACTTATTTGAGTCAACAACTCACAATTCCTTAAATTCAACAAAATAATTAATAGTAACATTTAATTATTATATTCTTAGTCTTAAGCTCAATAGCTTAAGACATTGTAAAATGTCACTAAATTTTTGTAAAAGGTAAGTTAACAAAATCGTTAGGTTTGTGAATCAATTTTCAATATGTAAAGAATGTTTCACGTATGGTACAGCGAACATTGAGTGATAGTTGTAGTAGTCTTCCTAGAAGTTTAAATTGAACACTGATAAAATGAATTTGGTAAACACGGTAAAATACGAAAGTAAATCGTTAAAAACAATGTATATAAGTGTTAATATCACTAAATAGTAGTAAAAAATAAAAATAAAACCAAGAGTTTTAGACATATTTTATTATACCATCACTGAAATTATATTAGAGGATATAAAAAACCAAAATGGAAATAGCAATGATGATAAAAAACAGATAAAATAACACACTATAAATACTGTCCCTAATGCCACATTTACACTTAGGTACACTCTGATAAATTAATAAACTTTTTTCACAATATTTTCCTGTTCCTATTATTAAACTAGTTTAAAGTCAATGATTAGATACAGAGTGTCCAAATAATGATCCGCATTTAGTGGATTTTGTTTAATAAAAACATATGACGTATTGGATAATATAGTTCAACCGTATAGCATAAATTATAAGAACGCTGTTTTTACTGATGTGAATGTATTAATCTATAAAATGGCAACTGTCTCTAGTCTTAAAATTACTCCGATTATACTTTAACATTTTATCAACGTCAGTGGCAAATTTCCCATAGTACAATTAGCATAATTAATGAAAGAGAAATTTTTGTACAGATGTAAAGTAAATAACCTTGATTAAGTAGAACGGAACAGAGTTTTAAATCGTCCTAAGGGCAAATCTAAACGAAATCAATTTGCTAAAAAGTTATTCAATATGAGTTTTGCAATATATTTTTTGTCCCTTTTTACACTTATAAATTTATAGCAACCAATGACATTGAAGTCCGTTTGATTTACGTCGTTTGTATCACTATTTGTTATGACTAATGTTTTTTTTATTTGTGATTAAAATACCATCGTTATATTTTATCTAAATTGAACTAATTAATTAAAATATTATTGTTGATTCTAGATTCAATGGACTATACAACGATATTTTTATTGTTATAAGTTTTAAATCGTTATGATAAATAAGAGAGATCCCCGTAATATTGAACTTCAGTCCTCTTTCACCTCATTTCAAGATAATATATTATTAAATTAATTTCCTTAAACTTATGACCCACACATGTCATTAGAATAATACATAGTATACGATTTGCACAATTAATGGGTCTGGATAGGTTATATAAAATACCAACATTATATCGACGCCATTTAAAGCCTGTAGTATGATGTGGATACGCTTTTTCTATTGTTATGGATCCATACTGTCCATTTCTAATCAAACTATGGTTTTCCATGAAGCTAACTATCGTTGTGTTGATTATAGATTGACAGACCTACAGCTTACGCGTTTCTTTTTTAGTTTATTACTGATCTCTACCGTCTTGACAGGAATATTACCAAATCTCGGATTACTACTCATTATTACATAAAAATGATTATTCGAATTCGGTTTTGGGACCGCTTTTTACATTATTGACCTTTAATCTATGATACTAGAAATATAATCTAAGAATTTAGTGACATTCGTGCGATTATTAGGGCTCTCCTTCTTATATCAAGGTTTGTACTGCCCTGGCTGTATAAAAACAGTTAAAGATATAAAAATATTAACGATTACTTACATCTCAAGACTTAAAACTACATTTCACCTATCAAAGGATTGATTTTAGAATTGCTGTAAAGTGAAACAGTCCGAAAAAGTCTTGTTTCCTTTTGATAGTGTTGGCGAGTTTTTAAATACTTCATTTGATGTGCGAATTTAGAAATTTAACGCTTCTTAATCTTTGTATTTTAATGAGTATAACTACTCCACGCCATTGTAACACTATAACTAATTTCAGTTATGTGCAAATACATTTTTGCAACTAAATGTATTCTAAATACTTAAAATGTAAAGGGTAGTGGTATGACACATACAAATGTAGAGCATGGTTATATTACAGGTGGGGACACGCTAAAGTCGGGATCACCCATCTGACATAAAAGACATGACTAATGACTATACCTGCTTCTGTCTCAGAGATTAACAGCCCATACCTTATCACGTACACAGTTTATGCTGTAGTCAGATGATGGAGTGGCAACTTCGAAAAATGCTATAGGCAAGTTTTAATCGGTTGTTTTTGGATAGGTAGGTAAGGATATGATTGGAAGATAAGGATATATATTTAACTCGCATACGTATTATTCATGTTGCTATTAATAATAGCTATTATATATTGAATTATACAATGAATGTATTGAAAATTTAAAAATATTAATTTTGGGTATAGGGATTCTAAGAAGTTTGAATACAAGGAAATATTAAGACAAAGATTACAATATTTTAATTATAATTTCATTAGATTTGTGTGCATAAGGATTCTGGAAGTTAAAAAGTAGAAGTATTTTTTCAGAACTTATGAGAATATTTATGTTAAAAGGTATGAACTATTATAGAACTGCATATAACTGAAATTAGGGTCTATTCTAAAACAGCTCTGGAGCACAATCCTAATGACTCCATTTGTATATAACATGTATATACAATAAATCATGAATAAATATAAAACTAAGTTATGATTCAGAGTAGCTGCATTTAAAAGGATAAATTATGCATAAATATGCAATAATTACGTTAATACTCGTATACTTGATTTTTAAACCCACACTGCATAGCAGAATGTTACTTATGTGGGCAACCACATGGATGTCCCGGAGCGGAACATCACTAACCGCAAATGTCTAGTCTGCTGTGGAGGATAAATGTTGGACTATGTGGAGCTCCCTAAATTTTAAAGGCTGTTACTAACCTAAACATTAAGGAGAAATATTCCTTATATGTTCTGACTGCAAAAAAGCTAGAATAGAGGTAGCCGCCTTTCATCCAAATTGACACGTACTGTGTAATATGACTGAGAAATAGAGCCCACTACCTACTCACGGTATCTCGACAGGAAGTGGCTACTAACACCAACTTCATCCATCCTGTGTATCCTGCCTTCAGGAGGTAAGCACAAATTCCCTTTTAGGACCAAGTACAATAAAAGATTTTCTCATCTTCTTGTACAAAGTGAACAATAGAAGAAAGAAGTACATTAAAGTCCAATTCCATGACTGTTCAATACAATTAGAAAATTAATGTCAACAACTAGGCAAAGGCTAGTCCACTTATGAACATCATATTCAAGAAGCCCAATTGGGATGATAATGTAACTGTATGTGGAATTGAAAACTAAACTATGCTTAACCTAAGTCGTAACTCTACGATAAAATCCACATAATTTTATGAAGTAAACTGTTCTTGATGAATAATAAATAATTAAAGGTCAATAAGAGCGTTAAGAAGACTACTTGAACAATAAGCAATTCACTTCTTTATCAAACATTCTACAATCCATACACACCGCAGTTTATCTCGACACCGTACTTTACACTTGACACGATTGTCCACAACAATCGATACTCACGATGCGAGTAGAACTCAACACTTCCGACACCATATCTTAGAGGTTGCCATTCCAGCTACATCTGTAGGAAACATATCGGAGGATAAAGATATTTATCAGAGCAATTATAAGAGTTATTGGTGTTGCGATTGCTAGCTTATAATGTTGGAAAGTTAATATTGTATAGGACATATCAAAAATACAAAAAGAAAGAAATAGAGAGAGAGAGAGAGAGAGAGAGAGAGAGAGAGAATATTTAATTTATGAATCAAATAATATTTAACTGCATGCATTCTTTTTAGCTTTATTACTGACGTTAGGTTATGATAAAACGAGAACAATTTTATTTTCATTATTGATTATTACACTAAACTGACGATAGAAAACAGCCAGTACTGCAGCAAGTAATGTATCCATAAAGTGTTTTATGATCAGCAGAAATCTTAGTGTAAGCATACACTTTTGTAATTCACACATTACATTTAACACTTTACAGTAACTATGCATTTAGCGCTTGAGCTAGACAATCCAACCATTACAAATTTCTTATTAAAAAACTGGTTTAAATTTAATTACCAGCCTATCAAAATGATAAATTACAAATATACTTTATAAAAATGAAATAACAAATTATCAGTCAAAAATAAAATTAAATGCACAAAAAACAATTATTTCTGCAATTTGGGACTAAAAATATGTAATTTTATATGTACAAATATTACATAACAGTTTCATAACATATTTTGAAACCTAAGAGAAGTCTTCTCAACCTAATCGTGATTAGCCCATTCGTTTGGTCAAATTACTGACAGTCCGTTTTTTTCATAAATGTCCCTTCTAATTTGGGTGACCTCAGTAACTTCAAAACTTTGTCTAGTATAACATTTTTTTATAACCTATCTATATCAACTACATTCAGGCTGTCAGAGAAAATTTGATAAAGTAAAGTTGAAAAGAATGAATTTTGCTTATGAGAACCGTGAAATAATATTTTAGAGGCTCGATTAAGAAGGACCACTTCACACTAGGCAGTGAAGACGCCGAACACACTCTGATTTTAACAAGAGTTCACTAGGTTACACATAATGAGTTTATGAACAGTGCATATTCAAATAAAGTGCAGAAAATAAACAGTTACCTCTGTTTTCATGAGGGGTAACCGTAGTCCTGCTGTTGTTGAGGGCCAGGTTGTGATCAGGAAGTGTGGAAATAGGCTGCTGTCTTGTCGGCAGGCGTGAAGACGGAAGATGTCCTTCACGGATTCACTCACGCACAATACGACCGCAAACGAATAGTTCATAACACTGTGGCCAGTCCTGTAGAGCACGGTAGACGCGGGTGTCCGGGAGCAGATACGTTCTGGTAGAGATTGCCAATCCAGAGCACTGACTTTAAAAATGTTAATGTAAATGTACAACAAATAGAGATAAACTAATATTTAAATGAGAGAGTAACACATGGGGGAGAGAGTAAGTATGGTAAGCAGTGGCTAGAGTGTACATAAGTGCCCCAGGCGGGACCGAGAGTATAAATGAGCAAGCGTGCCTACGCTTGCAAGGTGGGCAATTGATAAGTCAACCTTTGTGATTGGTTGGTGAGTGTACAGTAAAACAGCTGATTCGTGAAACAATGGTTCATTGGTCTGTCACTGTACGTGAATATTTTAATCCAGTAAGGAATGGTATTGTAGGCACTAGGCCGCAGAAAGAGATATAGAATTAATGGTAGTATATACAGTTTAGTAAATAAAGGCAAATATAGAGTTATAAGTTGCACAAAAAAAAATATATACATAATTATTGTTTAATAAAAGTAGCCTTTTCATATTAGGCAATAAAAAACAAGTTATTTAACGCAAATAAATACTTAACATACCGGCCGCCTTGAATCACCTTGGGATTCAATGAGAGAAAGAGCAACATAGGCTCAAATTACAAAGGTTATAGGCGGTGGTAGAGAGACAGTTAATTAATTGTAGAGGTGAGGTAAGAGAAACACCTTCACTCTGCTGGACGAGTGAGAGTTCCACTTGAGTCTTGAGATGTACCACTCGAACTGTACCATCTTGTCCTGGAGTGACATCAGTGACCCGTGCAAGGGGCCAAGAGAGAGCGGGAGTATCCTGATGCACCAGGACGAGGTCTCCAGGTTGGAGGTTGCGGGAAGGAGTGCTCCACTTGAGGCGCTGCTGAAGAGTCAGGAGATATTCTCGCTGCCAACGCTTCCAGATACGTTGGTGCAGCGCTTGAAACCAGCTGCCAGTGAGAAAGGCGGTTCGTGGGTATGTCCAGCAAGTTCTCTTCAGGCACGGAAACCAGAGGAGAGCCGATCAAGAAGTGTCCAGCGTCAGTGGGAGAAGGTCGCTGGGATAACTGGAGAGAGCATGAGCGGGCGGGAGTTGAGCCATCGCTTCAACCCTGACTTGTGAGCGTCCATGAAATGAGACAAAGTTAGTATGTGAAGTCCCATGACACGTTTTTAAATGGTGTTTAGCACTCTTGATGGCCACTTTCCCAAATTCCACCTTGATGGGGAGCAGCAGGAGGGGTTTGAAGTGGAATCGAATTGAACTGTCAGCAGCAAAGTCTTGGACCTTTGCGCTGGTCAGCCGTGAGGATTTTTGTGTAGGGCATTTTTAGCACCTACGAAGTTTGTGCCACAGTCACTATAAAGGTCTGTGCACAGGCCACGACGAGAAACGAAGCGAGTGAGAGCACCAAGGAAAGCTTCGGTGGACAGGTCCGTCACCACCTCAATGTGAAACGGCCTTCGTAACCATACAAACAAAAATACAAATTTAGGCCTTAATAATGCGGACTGAGCGTAAATTATGGACCTTGAGCGAAAAGGGGGCCACCATAGTCCATGCCGGGTGGAGAGAAAAGCTCGGGCTGGAGTAATGCGAGCTTTGAAGAGGTCGCCCATGAGAGGGCGTTATTTTTAGGCCGATTCTTAAAACATGTGAGGCATCTAAAAATGCGAGATCTCACCACGCCGCGTGCAGAGAGGATCCAGACTTGCTGGGAGAGCAGAGATAGAGTAAGCTGCGCGCCCAGCGTGGAGATGTTTTGACATGGACATGGTCAATGAGGAGGTCCACGACAGGGTGCTTCTTGGGCAGATGCACGGGTGAGACATGTTCGGCGGGAGGTCAGCGTGGCGCAGTCTGCCGCCGACGCGGAGAAGTCCATCCGGACCCTGGAATGGGGCGAGGCGTTGAAGTCTGGTAGAACACGTCTTTCGGTCCCGCAGTAGAGCCAGATCTTCAGTGAAAGCTTCCTCTTGCACGGTCTTGAAAATTCGCAAGCTGGGCGGAGTCCCGTTCTGTCTTGGAGAGAGGTCCGAAGTGGCGGTTTGGTGAACGACAGTTGTGGATAAAACGCAAGACGTTGGCCATCACGTGCAACAATTTCCTCCAGGAAGAGTACTGGATAAGGAAGGTTCCCACGTAGGCGGTGCTGTGGCCAAGGCAATGACAGGAGTGTAATGCTTCAGCTCCCCTAGCTCCTCCAGAGAGACCGAGTCCAGGCTGGAATCAGTATCTGGCCAGGTCAAGGAGGGGAGACGCAACCAGTCGGGTCCATGCCACCAAAGGGGATGATCCACCAATTGAGAGGGAAGGATTCCACGGGAGGCGCAGTCAGCAGGATTGGAAGCACTGGGTATGTAGCGCCAGCCAATCCACAACCACAAGCTCTTGAGTTTGCGCCACACGATTAGCCACATAGGTTTGTGAGGCGATAAGAAGGTGTTTTGATCCACGCGAGGGTCACAGTAGAGTCGCACCAGCAAACAATAGAACCAAACTTGCGGGTGGGAGCTAATTGAGTAACACAATATTTCACAAGTTGGGCCAAGGAGATGAGCTGCGCATAGCTCCAGTCGGGGCAGCGTCGTCACTCTTTTGAGAGGAGCGACGCGATTTTTAGCCATAACTTGGCTTACGTGCACCGTGTCATTGGAGGTAGAGCGGATGTAGACTACAAGCAGCATAGCCTAGTTCTGAAGCGTCAGAGAAACCGTGCAAGTCCCAGTGAGTAGCAGCAGAGTAGGGGATAGCACGAGGAATTGTAATAGTAGCAACGTGCTTAAGTTCAAATAAAAAGGCGTGCCATTTTTGGTATATTTCTGGAAGGAGCGGATCATCCCAATCTATGCCAGAAATCCATACGAGTTGCATGATATTTTTTGCGAGCATTATAGAAGGCGCCAAAAAAAATCACAGGGGTCATAGACTTGAGAAATGAGACTTAACACTTTACGCTTAGTGGGGGTTTTTTACAAGAAAAATTAAAATTAAACATAAACAGAGGGGTCCATTTTAGGCCCAAAATAGAGAAATGAGGCTCCTGAGAGGTTTGCAGAAAAAACTGGGATTTCCCGATGATCTTCAGGAAGGTGTTGCAGAAGTCTCGGAGAGTTCGAGACCCACTTTCCGGAGCTCAAAGCCACCGAGCCGAAGGAGTTTGATGAGTTGATCTTGAAGTTCAGCGGCGAGTTCTTCAGTCTCAGCTCCGCAGATCAGGTCGTCGACGTAGCTCTGGTGGTTTGAGAATCTCAGTAGCATGGGGGTAGCGGTGACCTTCGTCTTCTGCCAATTGATGTAGGCGTTTTTGATGGCCAAGTAGGGTGAACAGTTCAGGCCGTAGGTAACTGTCGTGAGCTTGAACGTGGACATCAAGTCGGTGGGGTGATCACGCTATAAGATCAGTTGGAAATGTTGATCGTCAGGATGCACCTTGATTTGGCGGTACATCTGTCTGATGTCACAAGAGAACACTACGTTCTGAAGGCGGAAGCGGTTTTTGGCACTGGCGTCAAAAACGACGCGTAGTTTGGTGGTGCTACTTTGTGCCTTAAAAACACCGTGGTGTGGCAGAAAGTAGTGAGGAAGTGGCTTAAGTCAGGAGTAGGGCAGCCCTGCATATGGCCTAGAGAGAGATAGTCATGTATAAAATCAGAATATACATTATAATACTCCACATTAGTGGGAGCGTGGAGCTTGCGCTCGAGTGAAAGAGTCTACTTTCAGCATGAACTTTGGAATTTCCCAAATGAGTACTGGTGTTCTTGAAAGGGAGGCGGACCATATATCGACCCTTACGGTCCCTGGAGTGCGTGGTAGAAAAATATTCAACGCAATGAGTTTCCTCTGCAGACCTTTTACTGGGACCAGGCAGTTCCTCTTGTGTCCAGAAACGCTGCAGAGAGGCGTGGAGGTCCACCTCAGCAGCCGAGAGAAGAGAGACAGCCATAGTAGAGACAGACTGCGTCAGTGTGTGCAGGGAGCCGTCCCATCAGCACGAAACCAAAACAGGTGCCCAGGGTCGTGAGGTAAATTGAGACCAAGAGAGTAGGTCTCGTGAGTAAGAATATGTGGAAATAGCGCTCCACCAATAAGCACGTCAATGCCAGCAGGGAGGTGGAAGGTTGGATCAGCCAGTGTAATGTTTTTTAACCTTATTCATGACCTCCTGAGATATTTGCACTCGTGGGAGGTCTACAGTGATTTGTGGCAATATGTGGAACGAGTGCGGGGCGGCAACTGGGTGGCCAGCAAGAGTTTCCACGCCCAGAAGTTAAAAATCCGCGTGTGTGAACAAGGTTTGAGAAAGGCTGGCGATATTAATAGTGGCCGGAACAGCGCTGTGTACCCAACAGTTGGGAGGCTTTCTCGCTAATAAAATTTAGCATGCTTCCCTGAATCAATTAAAGGCACGTAAGACATAAGCTTGTCCGTTAGAGGCGGTGAGCTTGACAAGAGAAGTACCCAGAAGAAACCGTGGTACTAGGGGTGAGGTCTCGATGCAGTGTGCCATGAGCAATGTAGTGTGGTGTGTTCGCGGCCGGGCCAGGAGGTGGAGAGCGCTGTGGTCGCAGGCGGAGGGCGGACAGCAGGTGTAGGTGTTGCAGGCCGGCCGCCGTCACGGCCGTTCTCCACAACGGGACGAACGCGGTCCGACGTACTAACACTGGACCGTGTTGGCCGATCAGTGAAGTGTAGCAAGGTATGATGACGACCACGACATGTTCGACACGTGAATTTAGACTGAAATTCACTTAATCTGTGCGTCCCCAAACCAGAAGACCAGCGGTTGTGCTGTTTTAATAATCCCGTGCCGTTCTTGAGGTGTCTTTTGGGCCGAAGCTGGGACAGCCATAAATTTTATGACCGCTCTGATGGCAATAAAAACATGATGGGCCTTGTTTATAGCCCGAGGAGGGTGGAGAGGAAGCCGCTAACAAGCTCACGTGTTTAAGAGACGATTTGGGTTTATCAAATCTGGGTTTTGACCCAAAATAAGAACTGGAAAGCGTTCTTGGGGTCCACAATATTGTCCATGTAGACTACTGTCCTCAATGTGGCTACATTCCTGGTTGAGAAACTCAATTATTTGTTCAACCGAGAGGCAAAGTATGAAGCTCTTCCTTTTTTCGAAACTGTTCTAGGCGGGTGACCATCCGATTATCAATCTTTGCGTAATAACAAGGCTGAGAGAAGTGGGTTGTTAACTAGTGATGTCATTGTTTAATGCTTTAAGTGATTGCGTATGTTCGTGAAAAAGATTAAGGAAAGCACTAATATTCTTCACAGATGTGCTGGAGATGACAGGAAGGTCTAGTAGTTGGTTTAAATGTAGTGTGAGTAGACGCCTAGCATTATGGTAGCGATCCTTCAGCAGCTGATAAGCGATTGCATAATTTTGCTCAGTTATATTTAGCGACTTTATCAGAGAGATTGGTTCGCCTGAAAGCACGCTCAAGAGATATTGAAATTTCATTACATCGCTTAAGTGCGCATTGTTGTGTACGGCTTGGTTCATAAACGTTGATGAACGTACAGAAGTCCAAGGCAGCTCCGTCAAAAGTTTTTAATTCCAATTTCGGTAGCCGGACGTTGACTTGAGGGGAGGCAGGCGGAATAGTTTTCGCTTTTATTAGCTTTAGCTTGTCTCTTGGTCTCAATCATAAGCACGTTAGCAGAAACGTAATCAACTAACTCGTCCACGCTCGCTAATGCGGAATAGTTAGGTGTTATAGTCGGCATATACTTTTAATTCCAACTCGTGGCACAAGTCTAATATTGCTGAAAAATTCCTGTCTAAGTCTCTGAATAGATTTAGCTCTGACAAGCAACAGCTGAAGTATATTTGGGATCGGAAGTCTTCTTAGTTAAATCATAGATACTTTGTATCTGAGAAAAGAGGTGTTCTCGCTTTGGATTGGCCACTTTAAAAGACATCGCCATGTTGTAAGTGTTTGTAGAAAATCAATCAATTTGAGTAAAACTTCGAAGGTGAAAAGTAAACAAAATATTGTCCTCTTGAATTGAGACAGTGATAAAAATAGAAACTAAATTATTTTCCTTCTGAAGTATTTTCCCCAAAAAATAAGAAGTATCTAAACAATATAATACAATGAAAAACTATTTAAAAAATATTGTTTAGTTTTTTGAGGTAAAAACTCAATAATAATGCAATAAGTAGAGTAGGCTCGTATAGGCCTATAGCATAGTTTTGTTTTAAACAAAATAAAATAAACTGTTATTATGGCAAAACGTAAACAAGACAAGTTGTTATTAAATAATAAACAACAATTATAAGGTTACTGTTGAGGTAAATTCAGCTATAATGTAGCAGAGGCTCTGGAAACATTATGAGCACGTACTACATGTAAACTGTCAGTGGTAAAGTATGGTATGTTGTGACAGTAACCATAAACCATGCATACATATGCGTGAGCAATGTTCAAATAGAAATTATAATAAACAATTGTGAGCAGTAAGTAGCTTTTTTTTTCTTTTTAAGCTGAGACTAGAATATAGTGTTGACAAAATAAACATTTAAATTTTGCAATAAGGGTGCAAGTCCTGCTCAAGGTAAAGTGTCAATAACCAAGATTGTTTATATTTAAGTTCGCGTAACCTGCTTGGAATAATGAGTATTACAAGTAGGGCTGATAAACCAACAAGTACTGAGAAGCGGTAAACCATTAAAAAGTACTTAACAAGTACTCAACACTCAATAAATACTTAACAAAAGTACTGATTTTATATTTTGAAATCACGATGACGGAGGCCTTTTACTCCTTTTGCTGAAAGTAGGAGGTCAAAATTAAGTATTACGAATAAGTGTTATTTCAAGGAAACATGTGTTACGGTTTCTTTGTTAGTAACGGAAGATATATAGCCATTTGGACATAAGTTATAGGAAAGTAATAGACTTTTACTGTGAAAAATATTAACTCTGAGAAGACTTAATATTTTTTGTTATCTAATATTGTGTTAATACTTAATATTATGTTGTCTAATAACAAGATCGATGATCAAACTAAATTAATCAAGGACCAATCAAAAAAATAGACGAACTTCTAAAAACTATTGATGAGTTGAAGCAAGAAAACATTAATTTAA
This sequence comes from Homalodisca vitripennis, assembly GCF_021130785.1. Classification (NCBI taxonomy): domain Eukaryota; kingdom Metazoa; phylum Arthropoda; class Insecta; order Hemiptera; family Cicadellidae; genus Homalodisca; species Homalodisca vitripennis. The sequence continues at coordinate 8,125 of NW_025781041.1, read as the reverse complement.
AGGCAAAAGTCACTTTACTAGAATCTCGGTTGGAGGATGTTGAGCAGTACTTGGTGGAAATATTCGGCGTACCTAAGGGTAAAAATGAAGATACCTACGAGGTGGTGAAGAACATAGGCATGGCCTTGGACCTTACTGTAACTCGAGAGAGCATTGATGTTTGTCATCGCCTAGGAAGACCCGCAGATGGAAGCGAAGGACGCCCCCGAGGGATCATTGTAAAATTTGTGAGGAGAGAAGATCAAATTAAATTTCTGGCAAAACGGAAGGTGAAGAGGAATTTCTCAACTCAGCATCTGGGGTTTGAACAGCCAGCACAACCTGTCTACATAAATGAGAATTTGAGTCCAGGAAGGAGGAAGTTGTATTCTGCTGCGAGAGAACTTAAGAAGACCAGAAAGTACACGTATCTCTGGATTCAAAACGGGAACATCTTGATGAGGAAGGACCAGGAATCATCAGTTCTGAGAATTGCTTCCATGGACGATTTGGATGGATTGTAAGCTTGTTCTATATTACCTTATGTGTGTTCAGTTTTGGTATGGCTATGTTTCATTTATATACATGTATACTGTACCTTTTTTCTTCAGTCCTTTTAATTGGGAGAGATCAATAAGTACATATATCAATAAAAATATAGCCAATGAGTAATGAATCTTTTGAAGAGTTTAACTTTTCTAATAATAAACAGTCGTTTGCATTTTCCATCAGAATATTATAAGTCTCCGAGAAAACTTCCATACTTTCTTAATTTACTTAGATTCTTTAAATAAACGTCCAGAAATAATTGTGTTGACTGAAATATGGATATCTGATTCGGATCTGTTATCTTATCAGTTGGTTGGATATACTCAGTTTGCAAAATGTAACATGACTTATCGGTCGGGCGGGGTTATTGTCTTCGTAAGTTGTTTTTGTCTCGTGGGTTTTCCGTGTATATGATGGCGGCTGACGCTGTCAGGATAACGGTGAACATTTGCCTTGGCTGGTCTCTCTCGGTTATAGGGATTTACATGCTTTACTTGTACCACGTTAGAGATTTTTAAAAAGAATTGAAGGATGTTTTGAATTTGTCATTAGAAAAAAATATTATACTAATCGGGGATATTAATTTGTGTGTTTTAGAGAAGTCAAATATTGTAGATGAGTATCAAACTTTAATGAGTAGTAATGGCCTGAATCAACTTAAAAACTCACCTACAAGAGGAAACCAATATATAGACCATATTTATTTTTAGATCAAGAGATAACATCGATTTTCAGTCTTTTGTTCTAAAGTCTGGTAGAAGTAGCCATGATGTAGTTTTATGTATTTTTTTGTTCAAAACACTCCGAATAGTGAGATTGATAATGATAAACCTACAATAAAAATAGATTTTAAGATGTTAAAATATTTGATAAGTTTGGAAAATTGGCTGCAGATTTATTCAAAAAACAATGTTTCAGAGGCCTTTGACGAGTTTTTAAAGATATTTAGGAGTATTATTGATGAATAAAAATATGTAAGTGGTCGCCGAAAATCTGCTAAAATATTGAAACTTTGGATGACATACGAGTTATGTTGCAGGCAACAGTTTAGAAACAAATTATACAAGAAAGTTAAAAGAAATCCAAATAATGTAAATCTCATACAACGCTTTACAGATTATTCTTTGTGTTTAAAAAAATGATATGTCAGATAAAAACAGCTACTACTACAATTTATTTGAAAAACATAAAAATAATACGAAAAAAACAATGGCTAGTAATCAATAGTGTTTTTGGCTTGAATAATAAGGAGAATAATTTAGTTTGTATTGAAAAGATGGATGGGTCTGGTGAAATACAGGACCCAAGCCTTATGGAAAGTGAATTTAATATGTTGTTTATCAGCGTAGTTAACAAAATTGATGAATACATTAGATACGGATGATGGAATTGATTTGCTTGAGTATCAGAGTACCGTTCCTACAAACAATACATTGAATTCTTTTTTTATGTTTCTTACTAGTGAAAATGAGGTTCAGTCTATTATTGGAAAACTAAGTACCAATAAGTCTCCAGGAATAAGATGGCGTTTCGGCTCATGTTATTAAATTTTCAAGTAGATATATTTGTACTGTATTGACTCATATGATCAATTTAAGCTTTATAACTGGGGAGTTTCCACGATGTTTAAAGACAGCAGTAATTATTCCTTTATTTAAGAAGGGCGTAAAAACGGATTTAAATAACTACAGACCTATATCACTCTTGTCAATTTTTTCAAAAATTATAGAGAAAATTGTAAAATCAAGAGTTATGAAGTTTTTTAATTCAAGCAATTTTTTAAGTTTTAAACAGTTTGGTTTTGTTGAAAATAAATCAACAGAATATGCGTTATTGACATTTTGTTCAGGTGTTTTTGAGGCTTTAAATTCTAAATCTCATGTTTCTGGTCTTTTTATTGACATCACAAAGGCATTTGACTTTGTGGATCATAAAATACTCATAAATAGACTTTTTGAAGTGGGAGTTACATGATAGTTAAATTGTTCACATTTAATATCGATGAAGTTGATGAATATTTTGGAAAATGAAAACTCAAATTGTATATTTTTAGTTACACATTTAAATTCAAACCTACAAAATATATTTGAGCATCTGTCTTCTTCAATCTTTATTGTTGTTTAAATGGTAACGAAGGCACCTCAATGCAGCTTCGGCTAATGAGGAGTCAACCATGTAAAATTATTAATGCAATATGATAACACCGTTTATTATTTTGTAGTCTTAATAGTATTATAGATTATTATTATGGGTTGTATTGCGTCTATTATTATGTTTCTCCAGTGCTTATCAGTTCGAGTTATGTGTTTATATGTATATTGACTATGTAACTGTATATATATATATATATATATATATATATATATATATATATATATATATATATATATATATATATATTACATGGAATAAAGATTTCTAAATTTCTGGACTTTAATTAGATGTTAACAAATTAAAATTCTTACTTATATTAGTCAGGCGCATTCTCTATCGAATGCAGTTAAAATGACTCGACGTTCTTTACATTTAATGAAAATGATTTCAATAATTAGTATTATTAATTGAAGATTGTATGTACATACAAACACATCTATATATATATATATATATATATATATATATATATATATATATATATATATATATATATATAATAAGAACACAAGCATAAATAATAATGTTTTATGTTAATGCGATTAGTTTTGTTGTGATACTATTACACGTTTCAGATAACTAAGCGATTCTCATTCAGCTTATTAAGTGACGATGTATTGAAAAGCAAAGTATATTATACTTTAATTTTAATTCAGCTGAATATGTTATAAAAGTTTGAATACGATGTAATACGTTCCATAATATATCCTTAGCAAACTTTTAGACTACAGGGACTGGTAATATCCATAATACTATGGCTTATTATTAATATTTCAACCTTGTAACAAATTGTTTCAGCAAGAAGGCACACAACCATAGATATTAAATACATTGATATTAAATATTATTTTTGCGACTTGTAACTTGTGGATATAAAATGTTTGACACCTATGAGAAATTTATTTAAAGTTAAAGTAATGAATTAACGTTACTTTAATCACTAAAATAAATGTGTTATTAAAAACTACTTCTCTAGATGCAGAAAGCAGAAGGTGCACGTCGTAAAACGGTTTGTCGTTAAACACATTTGAAGGTTGAACAGTAATTATGAGAGTATTTACCAGAAAACTATGATTATAAGAGTATAGACATCTTATAAATATTCCATAAGCACACTGATAAATCTGTATAATAACTATAAAAACACAATAACTATTAAAACTTTTAGAAGCCACATCAAGCCTTGTATGTAAATATTTACTGTGTACATATAATTCTTACATACGTACTACATTATACACAATACTGCACACTATACAGTTTAATTGTGCCTATCAGAAACTGAGATGGAAAATAATGCTGCCAAAGCTACAAAAGTTGGGGTATCTGAAGATAAACATATGTTATGTATTGATTCCTTCCATAGCAACATTAGGATACAGTTACAGCGAGCCTTTAACAATTACGAAATACCAGGTGCAGCCCAATGTTAAAAAATACAGAGGATCGCAGAGAAATTCAATTTCGCTCTAGTAAAAGGATATCGCAATATGCTGAAAAACAGCCAAACTTCTGGTAAAATACATTCCTCCCTTGACGTTTGCTTATATTTTGTCACAAGACATATTATAGCAAAGGTACTAGAAAAGGGATGTCACACTATGTTAAAAAACCATACTTCTGGTAAAATGAATGGCTTACTTGATGTTTGCCTATATTGACACAACACATATTATAGTAAGGGACTAGTAAATGGGTGTCACACTATCTTGAAAAAAACCAAACTTCTGGTAAAATTAATGGATTACTTTTTGTTTGCCTATATTGACACAACACATATAGTAGTAAGAGTACTAGTAAATAGGTGTCACACTATCTTGAAAAAAAACCAAACTTCTGGTCAAATGAATGGCTTACTTGATGTTTGCCTATATTGACACAACACATATTGTAGTAAGAGTACTAGTAAATGGGTGTCACACTATCTTGAAAAAAACCAAACTTCTGGTCAAATGAATGGCTTATTTTATGTGTGCCTATATTGACACAGTTTCATGTTATGGTAAGGTTGCTAATAAAGAGATTTCACACTATGTTGAAAAAATAACCAAACTTTTGGTAAAATGAAATGCTTACTTGGTGTTTGCTTATATTTGACTCAGCACATATTATAGTAAGGTTACTATCAAAGGGGTGTCACACTATATTGAAAAAATAACCAAACTTCTGGTAAAATGAAAGGCTTACTTGGTATTTGCTTATATTGACACAGCACATATTATAGTAAGGTTACTAGCAAAGGGGTGTCACACTATCTTGAAAAAACCAATCTTCTGGTAAAATGAATGGCTTACTTTATGTCTGCTTATATTGACACAGTTCATGTTATGGTAAGGTTGCTAATAAAGAGATTTCACACTATGTTGAAAAAATAACCAAACTTTTGGTAAAATGAAATGCTTACTTGGTGTTTGCTTATATTGACTCAGCACATATTATAGTAAGGTTACTATCAAAGGGGTGTCACACTATATTGAAAAAATAACCAAACTTCTGGTAAAATGAAAGGCTTACTTGGTATTTGCTTATATTGACACAGCACATATTATAGTAAGGTTACTAGCAAAGGGGTGTCACACTATATTAAAAAATAACCAAACTTCTGGTAAAAAGGAAGGCTTACTTGGTGTTCGCTTATATTGACATGGCACATATTATAGTAAGGTTACTAGCAAAGGGGTGTCACACTATATTGAAAAAATAACCAAACTTCTGGTAAAATGAAAGGCTTACTTGGTATTTGCTTATATTGACACAGCACATATTATAGTAAGGTTACTAGCAAAGGGGTGTCACACTATATTGAAAAAATAACCAAACTTCTGGTAAAATGAAAGGCTTACTTGGTGTTTGCTTATATTGACACAGTTCATGTTATGGTAAGGTTGCTAATAAAGAGATTTCACACTATATTGAAAAAATAACCAAACTTCTGGTAAAATGAAAGGCTTACTTGGTGTTTGCTTATATTGGCACGGCACATATTATAGTAAGGTTACTACCAAAGGGGGTGTCACACTATACTGAAAAAATAACCAGGCTTCTGGTAAAATGAATGGCTTACTTTATGTTTGCCTATATTGACACAGCACATATTATAGTAAGGTTACTAGTAAATGGGTGACATACTAAATTTAAAAACAACCAAACTTCTGGTAAAACTTTGAAACGAGAGTTGGTTTTTTTTTACTATCAATATAGACTTACCCGGAAACTTTAACTGTAGATATGTAAGCTACGGTTTCCAAGAACTAGTCTAAATTTACTTAGGTACTTATAAGTGTAAGTTATCTTATATAAAGTAGTACAGTAAAATAAAGTTTGAAATACTATTCTTCTTATTGCAAAATCGACCCATGGACACATCGATATACTCGGAAAAAATGTTAACATAAAGCTTGTACATGCAAAACTGACGCAAGTAGTAAAGAAACTGGAGACTCGGATGTGAGCTGCCCCACATGAACAGCCAGTTGTCACAGATATCATTGCTCTTCAAGACAGCACGGATTGCTCTGATTCTTATCTACATCACGCATATATTTAATTATAAATGGAAAAACAATTGTTTTTACACGGAATAGACAGTGTTTGTTTTTTAGATCGAATACACGCTGATTAAACTATACAGGTGAGATTTTAATTAACATTTTTACATTTTTTGAATTCGGTATGTCTTTTTAAAAAAGAAATATGTTTACCTTACCTTTCATGATTTCCCATCATTCATATCAAACTGTCATATCAATATTATCAATCTGATCAATGATGATTTATCCATGAAGAATTATCAAAAGCATACTGTTATATTGGACCCCATAGATTTCGTAATGAACGCAAGAATATTGTTGATACCACAGCATAAAAGAGTTTGAACCTATTCAGGATATTGAATGCTTAATTAAGATATTATTAACCTCAAGTCCATCCCGCAACTGCTCTACATCCTATTTAATAATAGTAATCTATTTATTTTTGTTAACACAAACATCAATATATAGCGAGACACAGCTATAAATAGTGCAGTCTTTATTCTTTACATTCGCGCACTTTTCCAAATAATTTCTTTTCAATCAATCCCATTCTCATATTTTTGCATCAGATTTAGATTTTATACTGTCAATATCCTAGCAAAAATTCATATACTCTCCAACAAAGTAAGATATTTTGAACATCAATACACTTTATAGATCATTTTAGAGCTTGTTTAAATAATTTTATTGTTTAAGACATATAAGAAAGCCACTAAACCAATCTGTGACACAAGGACCTCAGAATCTTCCGATTATAGTTACCCCTAGGCCCATAATGGTGAATTTCCCTGTCCTGAATCAAATTATATTTTGGTTTGTAGTACAAGATCACTTTCATAATATAGAGGAAAGGCATATATCAATATAATGAATAAAATGTTGTGGTGAAAAGTGTATACATTTTAAACATCCAACAGTTGTTAGTTACAATAATCTCATCAATATTGACAGTTACAACCAAGCGATAGTTTCCGAAACTTGTTATCAGTTTTCCATAACTTGGTGGGTTTTGAATTCTTGGGGATTTTAATAATTCTTGACTTTTTCATCGATCCCGTTCTCAGACCTTATACGCTGCATATTTATCCGTTATTCCAGGTAACTAAAATTTTTTAAACATAACGCTTACTACTCACTCAAAGCGATTTGGATTGCTAAAAATCACTTAGGCCGCTTAAAAGATGCCGAAGCTTCAGTTGGTATATTATCCCATATATACAAAATTGCTAGTTAAAAGCCTCAGCTTCAAAATCGTGTGAAGAGGAAAGAATCATATCAAATTATTAGTATGACGAAAGCAGACAATATAAACTGAAGTAATCACCGGAAGGATAGCAGTAGTTTATAAGAAGGATAACTGATTACGGACTGACATAATGAATGCAGATTCTCAATACAAATGTGCTTCCTGTCTTCTCTAACCAATACAACAATTCTATGGCAGAAGTTCATTTTATCATGTATGGTAAATTCATATCTATCGCAAAAATATCTCAGTAGATGGAGGATAAAAGTCCATGAATTTAAATAGAATATATTCTAGCTCTAGAAGAAAATTTGCTCAAAGTATTAAAGGAACACTCATTCCATGAAAGCAATCAATTGTGAGGATACTCAGATATTTAGCATCCTACTAATTTACTGATTTTCGACTGTCCATGTTCTACACAGTACCAACACATAAAATGGACATTAAACCCACACATACTGATTATCATCCACGTGTGAGTCTTGCTAAATCCCAACAGCTGCACCCGGATCTCGAACCGTACATGTCTGACTAAATAGTGCACATACCTGAGCTTGTGTTTGCCATCCATTTACCGAACACGGTCAATAACTCTGACCACCGTTTTTAATGGATTCAGTCAAATTTTCCAATCATCCAATGTCGAGTAAACTCACACTAA
>NW_025781040.1:0-22968 GCF_021130785.1 Homalodisca vitripennis | reverse complement strand
TAATAAATGAGAAACTTCAACATTTTCTTTAGTGTTTTCCGATATTTTTATATTCAATCTCAGCAAAAAACAAATAGTACTACCAACAGGGATCGCCCCAGGTAAACCCTTCAAGTAGAAAAGGGAAAAAAAGGGGGGCCCCCAGGACAGACCCCTGCGGCACACCATTTTTAATTATTCGTCCTGGGAATTGAACTTGGGGATGTAATTGTATTTTTCTGAAAATGTTTGACTGAGTCTTCTCTTTTTAATTTGCACATAATTCTTAATGATTTCTTTTGTTTGTATTAAAATTCTATCTAAATTTCCCTTTTTTTGTTGCTCCATATATGCTTATCCCATAAGCAAGATGTGAGTGAACTAAAGAAAAATATATTATTTTTAATGTTTCCAAGCTACAGTACTTTGCCAATTGTCTCAGAGCAAATAAGCCTGTTGACATTTTGCCTACCACATGATCAGTGTGCTTGTCCCAACTTAGGTTTTCGTCAATTAAAAGCCCTAAAAATTTTGTTACTTCAACTTGTTCTATTATTTCGTTATTTATAGCTACTTGTGGGTTTGTTTTATTCCTTGTTTGTTTTGTACAAAATGATATAAAATTAGATTTACTTGAGTTTAGTAGAAGATTTTTATGATCCAAAAATTCTTTGACAATTGACAAAGTAATAAATGATGAAACTTCAACATTTTCTTTAGTGTCTCCTGATATTTTTATATTCGAATCGTCAGCAAACAAACAAATAGTACTACCAACAGGGATCGCTCCAGGTAAACCCTTCAAGTAGCAAAGAAACAAGAGGGGCCCCAGGACAGACCCCTGCGGCACACCATGTTTTAATTATTCGTCTCTGGGAATTGAACTTGCGGATGTAATTGTATTTTTCTGAAAATTTACAAATTTCTGCTGTCTATTTTTGAGATAAGATTCAAACCATTCCAATTGTTTTCCAGTAATCCCTAGTTTTTCTAATGACTTTAAAAGTTTTTTATGAGACACACTGTCAAAGGCTCTAGTCATATCTAAAAAATACACCTAAAACTTTTTCCCCTTTATCAACTGATTCGATAATTGTTTGGATGAACTCAATTCCTGCAGTAATTGTTGATCGACCTGACTGAAAACCGTGTTGTTCTTTATCTAGGAGTTGGTGTTCTACTAAATAATCTACTAACTGAAAGTGAACAACTCTTTCAAGTATTTTTGAAAAGATGGGTAGCAATGACACAGGACGATAGCATGACACATCATTAGGATTTCCTTTTTTAAAAATGGGAATTACTCTAGCAATTTTTAATGATTCAGGGAATATTCCAGAGATAATAGAAGAGTTTATCACATGCAATAAGGGTTTCAATATAACAGGGAGGACTTTTTTACAATATCAATGGAAATATCATCATTGCCAGCAGAAAATTTATTTTCAAAGGAGTTAACTATTTTTTTTAAGATTTTCTTCTGTTATGGTTTTAAACTTAAACCTAGATTGGGTTGAAAAATTGTCTTCTAACAGTAAGTTACTATTACCCTGAGGAATCTTTGGTAAAACAGATTTTTCAACTACTGATACAAAGAAATCATTGAATAAATTTGCTATCTGAATAGGGTTTTTTACTAAAATTCCATCTTGTTCAATGTTAATATTATGCTTTGCAGTTGATTCTTTATTTATCTCAGTTTTAATCAGATTCCAAGTCATTTTAGATTTGTTTTTAGAATTACTTAATTTATTATAAAAAAAAATTTTTCTTATTCATATTTATACAGTTTTTTTAATTCTTGTTTGGAATGTTTGATTAAAACTTTAGAATGTTCATCCTTATTTTTTCTAAATTCTTTTTCAAGTTGATGGATTTCGTTTTTCTTACATTTTATTTCGTCAGTGATCCATTGATCAATTTTTTTATCTTTGATATCTACCATAAGTTTTGGGAAACTATTACTAAAATGGTACCTACAAATATTTAAAAAGGTTTCATACTTTGTGTTAACTGTTGACTGATATACCTCCATAAAGGATTCCTGAGATAAACATTTACTAAAGGTAACAATATTATTTGGATTAAAATTCCTGCAATATTTTTTTGAAATTTTCTTTTTTTATATTTAAGTTAAAAATCTCAAGTAATTGAGCATCATGGTCTGAGATGTGTGTTATGAGTCCTGTTACTTGCTGTTCATAACCTTTAATATTACTAATTATATTATCTATAGCTGTCTCTGATTGTAATGTTACTCTTGTCGGAAAGTCAACTTTATATTCTAAATTGTGTTATTTAAGTACACTCACGAAGTCTTTGTAATAATTATCTCTTTTTAAAAACGTTAATGTTCAGGTCCCCAGTTATTATTACATTTTTGTATTTGTTAGTTAAAATAGAACATAAAACTTCAAAATTTGACATAAAATTGTGGAAAAACATTGGTATTGGGGATCTGTAGATACAGCATAATACACAGTTAAAATTTTCTAGTAATACCTCAACCAGACAGCATTCAAATATTTTGTCAGTCAACAAATTTTGAACTGAAGGAATTATTAATTTTTTAGTATTGAGATGTGTTTTGGATAATATCATTACTCCTCCGCCCACTGAAGATCTAGAATAATAAGAACATATATTATAACCGGGAACTTGTAATATATTTAGTTCGTTTTCACTCATTTTGTGCTCAGAAATTGCCATGATGTCTGGCTTTAATTCGTCCAAATTAATTCTTAAAATTTCCAACTGTGAGGGTAAATGTTGCACATTTTTATGCATAATTGTAAAATTAATCTGAATGTTGTCTTGGTTGTTTACGATTTAAAGAGGGGCCATTTCCAGAGCTACATTGGCTAAAAAAGTTTTTGTGATGGTCGGTTCAGGAGTGCTGCACGAGTGAGAAGAGTCATTTTTGAGTAGAGAACTGTTAGACTCGTTTGAGTGAAGTTCTGATACCTCATCTTGAAGTGTTCTTCTTACTTTAATTAAAAATTCTTTATGTGTTAGTCCATTTTTTAAATTTCTTGCTGATTCTTCAATGTATGTAACTATGGTAATTTTTGCCTCTGTACTTTTTTGAAATTTAATAATATTTTTTTATAAAATGTTCAACTTGTATTTCATCCCTAACACAGCCCATGGGGGAGCAAATGAGGTGTTTAAGGTTGCTTGTCTTTAAAGTCACTTGTTAGATGATGGAATGCTGAGTCGTAGTCATGTGAAGTTGGCTTTTGATGATAATTATTTTTTGTAAGCAGACTATAGACTGTTGCTCCATCAGGCAGCTGTTGGTAGGCAAGATAATTAGATAAGGAATCTGTGGTATCAGGACGGCCAAATTCTTCTTTGAAGATTGCAGCCACACCAGCACTCATATGCCCTTCACTGTAGAAGTCCCGCGAAATGCAGTGTGCAAAAGCCACTGATTTTTCCCGTTTGTGTTTTTTTATAGAAATTCTCATATTTTGGTCAAGGATTTCAATCTTATTTTCAATTTGTTGAAGATGGGCTTTATTTTTATTTTCATTTGTAGAATTGAGTTCACTCCTTGATTCCAAGCCAGATCCATGCAGTAGTTTGGCTATCATTTCTGCTACCTTATCTTTCCCTCTTCTATTCATGTGCAACCCATGTCTTGTAAAGTAATGTCGAGGCAGTTGATCAAGAGGAAGTATCTGAACATGTTGACATTTTTGAGCTATAATATTCTCTAGTTCTGAATTAATTTGTGCTATTTTTAGATCCAAATCATGTCTGTCATGTCTCATTGGAAGCTTAGCCAGGATAAGCTTGGAAAATGTTGAACTTTCTATCAGATTTTGCATGTTACTCAATATTTGTTCAATGCTACTGTTTTCAACATCATTTGTGCCTGCAATTACTAATAAGTAGTCTTTTTTATATAAATCTTTGCCAAAACTTAGCACTTCCTCAACAACTGAGTTGAACTTGGCACCTGGACGGACACATGATGAAACGTTGTGGAGAGTTCTCCGCTGAACCAGACTACTTAATTGTTTTCCATGGCTATCAGCCAAGATTAGAACTTTAGATGTTTTTACATTTGCTGTAGTACAAGTTTTCCTGTGTAACATTGTTGTATTAATATTTATTCTATTATCACATGCAATTTCTTGATAAGCTGGTGTGATGGCTGTCTCAATTTTCCTAGTCAATGGCGGAAAACAATGTACACAAGTACGGTTTTGATTTTTTCATATCTTCAAAGGTCCTTAGTTAGTTTTTTATTATCATTTTGTAAAATTTCCACGACAGCTTTTAGGTTTGTTCTTTCTAACTCTGATTTTTTAAACTCTTGAATCAGTATTTTTGTTTGAAAGTCTTGAGTTTTTGTTATCTTCTGAAACTGTTTCAGAGTCAGAATTATTATTTTTATTTTTTCCTTCCATTAAACTTTGTTCTAGTTGTATACACCGTTCAGTAACAGCATTAAGTTGATAGTTTAAGTCTATATCCAATGTTGTATTTACAGCAGCATCCTTAGTGCAATTTGTGGTATCTTTTATATTATTTATTGGAGTAGATGTCAAGATGTTAGAAGTATTTAATCTAGAGGGTGATTGAGAGCTACTGTTCACATAACTTGTTGCAAGTTTTTGTTGTTGCTTTCGAGACATACATTCATTTTCAATCTACTTTATGGCCAATGTAAACCCATGCTTTGTTGTTTGGACAAGTTTTGACTTATTTTTCTTCATAATTATTCAGCTCACTAATTCTACATGCTCCAGTTTCTTTTGTTCCGTAAAATAAAACATTGAAAATATTGGCATTTCCTTTTTTTTCAACACTAGTAATTATAGCAGGCCAGTGAGGGTGACCTCTTAATTTTTACGATAACTAAATCATTTATTTTAAATTTAGCCATTTTTCAGTTTGTAATAATAGCACATTAATTATAATACACAATGTCAGATTCAAAAAGCTTTGCTAGGTATGCGTGCCAGTGCACAGTCAGCAAAATACTCTAGCATTATAGACACACTTAGCGTCACCATTAACAATCACTCCAAAATGTAATTGTTAATAAAATTATAATAAAATATGATGCACTGTAAAAATCTATGTACAATAATAATATTACAAAAATAAATTAATTTTCATTAATAAGATGCTATATAATTTAGTGGCACATCTCTGTTTTATGATGTTAAAAACTTGCAAAAAGTATATTACTGGTTGTGGTTTTGAACTGAAGACCCTCAGGTTATGAGTCTGTTATTTAACCAGGTAAGCTACAAAGAACTCTGACAACAGAAGTTAAATTCATTCAATCAAAGTTTCCCCACTGATTGGAAGATAACAGATTGACTGTTGATATTGGGTAGAGTGTTATCAAGTCCAAGGGTCAGTTGTCTCTGATAAGAAGGTAGACCTTTCTTATCTATAAAGTTGCAAAACACAGGAAATTATCACAATTGTTTTTTAAGTTCTTTGAGATTTTACAATTATAAAAGAGTCAAACATCAAAAAATACCACCTTCCAATTGTAGCACCTTAAAAACTACACAACTTTACCTGAAATGTTCACACAAAAACACTTTTTAAATCACTGTAAAATCATAAGTTTTGTGGAGCCAAATTAATACACAACCTGTCTCATACTCCAATGTTTAATTTTGTAGTAAACATTTCCATTGCTAAATTAACTGGTATGATGAGATCATGTATTTTATTTCTGTTTCAAACAGATGATCTTAGAAATATTTCCATTTGTAGTTTCGTTGTTGCTTAATAAATAAAATATTTCATTTTTTTAGTTTTAAAGGAACACTCATTGTTTGTACTATTTTGAACTAAGTAAAGAATGGCTTATGACTTAATCACTTATATTGGTAAACCTAGCGATACGTTCAGTCTGTGACAAGTGATGCACATGAAACCACCTTAAGTGTTATTCCAACCAAAAATAATGCTCAGTTAAAAATCCAATAAAGCATTCCTACTGATATCATGATACGTATTACATGTAAATCAGTAACTGTTTAAATCACCACTAAAATCATCAAAATAATTTCAAATTTAATCCAATTGTTGATTAAATTTTCAGTGATAATTCATATTTTAAAGATATTTTATGTTGGTTTTCAGAAATTTAACAATGAAATTAAATACTTTTCCTGAAGAGACCGTCGCCAGCCAGTTAGGATCCTTACTCCTCTCTCGCATGGTGTTGTTGGACTCTACGGCCCAACACTTCTTGCTGCCTCAAGTATTTGTACCCAGAACAAGTGAGGTACAAGGTGAGTGAAATTAAAATTAAATGATTTACCTTTTTGGTTTCAGTGCTCCTCCTTTTTACAAATGTGTTAGGATATGTGGTATAGTCATTGTCAAAGCTGAATTTTGAATCCACAGAATCTTCAACAAATATTCAAATTGAGAATCGATCAATAGGATTCACCAGTTAAATCTACGGACTCGCTACATCATTAATTTATTGTGTTTTCATAAAATAATCATAGAGTAGACATAGTAGCCATAAATTATCGGGACACAAAGTACTGATGCTAGAGCGGGTTTTTTGTTGTACTTTTGTATTTGAAAAATCACAAATAAATAAACAAATTATTGTTTCTTTAGTATATAAATTTTGCTTTCAGTTAGTATTTTCTATATTTAAGTTCTTGGATGCCACAAGTCTGCTGCGTATATTCGCGGACAACAACTGATGGGCCTTTCTCAAATTACTAATAATTGTAAAAAAACGTGATTTTGTTATACTTTTTGTATGAAAACTCACGGTTAGATAAATTAATAAAAAATTATCCTAGCTTTATAAATAATATTTTGCTTGCAGCTTTGTATGTACGTACATGCACCGCCACGGATCTCCTGCATATAGTAGCAAGTGGCAGCTGATCCCAGTACGCAAATTACTGATTGTGTTTTTGTCACACACTGTGTTTGAAAAAACGTAAATAGATAACCTAATTAACGAATTGCCTGAGTTTTGTAAATAATTTTTGTGGACGATAGCCCAACAGCATAAACACCATATTTCTGCTTGTTAAATCATGTTTTTGTTCTACTTTGTGTATGAGAGTGTACATAGATAACATAATTAAAAAATTATTCAATTTTTGCTTTCAGTTTATATTTTCTATGTTTGTGAACCAAAATACCTTTCAATATAATGGTATTCTTGAATTGCTTTTTATGTTATCGGACGGTCTCCAAAGGCTTAAGAATTACAGAATTGGATTGGTGATAATTTTTGTCTAAATCATACTTTGACTAAAACAGGCTATTAATATTCAGAATTGAATTTGGTGTTCAAAAATTATATGTGGGTTGTTTGTTTTAAAAAACAGACATGGCTGCCAAGTAAAATATCAGGAGCTAGTGAGTTCAGTGAAAAGTGAGTTTTTAGCTAGGAAAAAGATTATTAGAAATAACAAAATGCTCACCTCAAGTTAACATGGAGACCGTTAGTTCAACTAGCAATAAGACTTTATAATATACTCACTCAATCTTTAAAGAACTCAAATTAAAAAATTAAGCACTGTCACTCACTAAGCTGGCATTCCAACTGCCATATTAAACATATTTTACTCTTTAAAAAAAAAAACTTCATTTTTGAGTTACTTGCAACTTAATAAATGAAGTATGACAACATTAAAGATAAAATAAAATAATAAAAGCACTTGCAAGTAATCATACACACGTATGCCACTGCCATACTGTAGAAATAGCTGACACTTCGGCAGTAAGGTCATTGGCATGACACCTCTGTAGCTGAGCTGTTCGTCCGTAGTCGTCACTCAGTGAAACAACACAACGTATTCATTGCCCCTGCATTTTCACATATGCAATATTGATACAGCTGTGCAAGTATTAAACAGTAGCACATTCTCAAGCAGTATTGTATACATGCATAGAAAAAAAACTGTGACAATTTGATCTTTCTTTGCACTTTGTATTGTCTATTGTTTATCTGTCTTGGCATTTCTGACAAGAAACTATGTATGCACTAAAAGACACAGTCTTTGTCAAATTAAGAGGTCATCCAGCCTGGCCTGCATTTATAGACAAAATAGAAAAACTAAAAACTCGATTGAGATTTCACATAGTTTTCTATGGCACTCATCAAACAGCTGTCTGTAGTGAAAAAGAAATTTATCCATTTTATGACTTTCTTAAAAATGAAATTCCAAACATTCAAATTTTAAAACCTGACCTCCAAAAGGCACTAGACGAAGCAAATAGGGCATTGCTAACAGACCAAAAATCTGGTTCATCCTCCAAACATTCTAAAGTAATTTATGAATGCAGTGAACAAGAACTCGAGGAAAAAATTCTAAACCTAACTTCAAATGAAACCCAGGATCTGGAAACATCCCTTACTCTTGCTGCAGAAGCAGGAAATTTATTGCTTTTTGAGAATAATAAATTGAAACAACAAATTTTTGACCTTAGCCATAAGAATTCAGGTTTAGAAGATAAACTAAAAGCTGCAGAAGACCAAGTAGAAACCCTTACTCAGCTACTTTGTAGTGAAAAAAATGACCATAGTATAGAAAAAGCCTATCTTCTTAGGAAAATTAATGATAAAGAACAAATGCTAAAAGATGTTGAGGAACAATCAGAAAAAGACCAAAACATGCTTGAAAGGAAGATAAAAGACCTTCAAGATGCCATTAACAAAAGTAAGCTTGACCATTCCTCTTTTAAGAAAACTGAAGAGGATTACCATAAGGCAACAAAAACCAATGAAATAATGATAAAAATGCAAACAGACATTACTGAAAAATTAAAGAAAGAAATAGACACCCTAAGAGACACAGTAAAATCGTTAAGGGAAGAAAAGGAGTTTAATATCAACCAATTTCAGCTTGTAAAAGATAACCTGGAAACTTGTAATACTGAACTGGAGGCAAGAATTCAATTTCTTGAGCTCACCCTATCCTTACACACCAAGCCAAACAAGAATGAAGCTAGCAATAATGAAAACCACATTAACGTACTTAATAGTGTACCTTCCACCTACCATTCATGTTGCTTTCCTCCAGATGAAGATGTTTCATGTACAAGCCAAGGACTTTTAAAAGAAATACATGGTGAGAAGTTTGATAAAACTCTACAAAAAACCTGATAACCAACCTAAAACCTTATCTCCACTTTTAGCTGACAATGAGGACATCAACAGTGTGTTATTGAAAGTCCTCTAAAACTTCATCAACTTCCACTAAAACATGGCCGCCTGTTAAACATAAAGAATTAGTGAGTGCAGTGAAAAGTGAGTTTTAAAGCTAGAAAAGATGTCTTTGGGAACACAAAATGCTCACCTCAGATTTACATAGAGACTGTGAGTTAGTTAAACTAGCAATAAGTTATCACTATATACTCACATTAAAGATCACTAAAAAACATAAATCACTGATACACACTGAGCTGGCATTCCAACTGCCATAACCACAAACTGTTATTAATACTTCTCGTAACAACAATTAACAACAATTTCTCTCTTTTCTTCACACTATCTATCAAGACCATTTTAAAGAAAAAAAAAAAAAATTACTTCAGTGACTCAAGATATAAGACACAACTAACCATTTCTCACATACAATGGTTTAATGACGTCATTAGGACAGCCAACTCACAAGAAATAGTGACGTATTTAGACTTTGTAATAGCATCCAGCTGTACAGCAGAAGCACACAGTACAGAGCGAGGTCACAGACGGGAGCGGTGACCCAGCATCTGCTGACAGTGCAACCTCAGCACTGACCACACACAACTGCTCTGCCTCGACCACCTTGCTAGCTGTGATAATTATTCATTCTAGCAAATCCTATACTCAATCCTATACACCTCAATACCAGCCAGCACTTGGTTGGTTGGAGTGTATTAATATTTTAATCTGATTGACTACTTTATTCTGACTGAAGCAATCAGCCAAAGCTCCACCAAAAAAACTGTATTAACATTTTAATCTGATTGACTACTTTATTCTGACTGAAGCAAATCAGCCAAAGCTCCACCAAAAAACTGTATTAATATTTTAATCTGATTGACTATTCTATTCTGACTGAAGCAACCAGCCAAAGCTTCACCAAAAAACTGTATTAATATTTTGATCTGATTGACTACTTTATTCTGACTGAAGCAATCAGCCAAAGTCCACCAAAAAACTGTATTAATATTCTAATCTGATTGACAACTTTACCAACATAACCGGAGAAGCCAGTCAATAATCTCAACAAAACACTGAAAATATCTGACCTTGGTGCAGTAATAGACACACCAGCTGAATACACACTCACTGTCCTTAGACATAAACAACACTCTAATAATGTGCACTGCATTGTTGACAGGGGAATCGTTAGCCTAATTCAACACCGAATTTAAAACTGCTACAATTTTTATCATCTGGCCTCAAGAATTATTCAATGACCTCAAGAAATTTGACATAGTTATATACCAGCTTTTATTATATATATTCATTTATACATTTCTATAATTTACATACCATAAAATGCCACCAACTAAATATCCTTGTGGTACATGTACTATTGGGGTCAAGTATTCTGGAATAAAGTGCACGGGCCACTGCCAAATGTTGGTACCATGCAGAGTGTGTAAATATTTCTAGAAAGAACCTCAACAAAAAATGTCAAAGCCAGATGTCGAGCCCTGGATTTGCAGTGACTGCAAAACAGTATATACCCAGCTAGATCTCCCAACAAAAAAATCTTTTTTTTTATCATCTCCACAAAGTAAATCTTCCCCAGGCCCTGAAAGCTTAGCTGTTATTCAAAAGAAAATTCAACTTTTTGATGAACAAGAGGGCCAGGACTTGGAAAACCTCCCTGGCACTAGCTGCTGAGGCAGGCAGTCTTCTTGTTCAGGAAAATGAGGAACTTAAACAGGAACTGACACAATAGCAGAACCGAAAACGCTAATCTGCAAACTGGGAAGTATGCAGATTGAAAACTGCTTTGAAAGATGCCGAAGACTGGAGGATGTTCTGAAACTCTCTGAAAATACAAATGCAACTCTACAAGATAGAATCAAGAACTCCATCTCGAAACCCAACATCTAAACAGAAAATTAAACCAAGAAATGTGTCTAAAAGAAGAAATCATTATCCAAGCGGGAGAGCGACAAGCATATGTTAAACAGCACTATTAACGACTTACAGAGACAACTGAAAGAAAACTCTTTTAGTTCGAACAAGACACTATTTTACTTAAAACTCAAATACAAAGTTCATCTTGTACAGGAAGAACACTTAAAAAAAGGAAATTGAAACCAAGAATGATAAACCTTATGACCTTACAGACGGAGTACGACCTCTTATGCAGGAAACTGAAGGATCAAGAGGAAAAAATCAAATCCTGCATATCAACCTTCCTTACCAATGTGAAAAATAATTTTTCATCTGACATCTCACTACTTGGCATGCAGTTCTACAAATGAAAAACAGGCAGTAGGTGTAAAACAAAAGGTTATGCTGAAATCATGACCAAGAAACTACAAGGGAAGTCAGCCAAACTCCTTTCAAAACACAGAACCGGACATGACCAGGAGAGACAGCCAAAACTCCTTCTGAAAAACTGAACCAGGATATGACCAGGAGAGACAGCCAAACTCCTTCTAAAAAACTGAACCAGGAAATGACCAGGGAGAGACAGCCAAACTCCTTTTAAAAAACTGAACCAGGATATGACCAGGAGTGACAACAATAGATTAGAAACCTGACACGGCCACAAATAAGCAGTCCTCACTTAGGAAAATCACAACACACCATCCCCCCCTAAATGCAAGACTACGATCACACAATGAAACAATAGAGGAGTTCTTCAAAAAAACAAAAACATAGACCACTACAGGCAAATCATTAATAGTTACCAAGCAGAGCGACAACCATGGTTCTGGAGAACAGTACACAACCTCGAAGTGATCAAAAGGAATCATCTTTTTTAGACTTGAGCACTTCAAAGCAAGGCAGACAAAAATCTCAAAAAAAGGAAGACTTGCCATCCTGCATCAAAACATAAGAGGACTACAAAGCAAAAATCCCATCGCCTCCTTCACTTAGCGGAGCTGGAAAAACTCAATGTCATCATCTTAAACAGAGCATGGACTCCGACAAAACCAGATAGAGGTCCATTAAAATGGTTACTGGCTTTGAACTAATAGCCCACTACAGCCGCAACCCATCACAGACTTGGAGGTGTAGCTATCTTTGTAGAAGATGCTTACAAGCTTATGTTGAGGAGGTTGATGTGTCACAATATTGCCAAGAACTTTCATGTGAGGTCGCAATGATCAAGATAATTTTTAAGAAAGACATTACTTACATCATAGGCACATATAGATCACCTGATAGTTAACTTTAGAAGATACAATAGCCACATTAACTCGTATAATAGATTACACTCATGTCGAAAATAAACATCCTCATTATCATGGGAGATATAAATGTTGATATACTGGAGCCAGACAGAAAACACAGCAAAAATTAAACGAAATGCTCGCTTATCATAATATTCAAAGAGTTGATCTGCCAGCCACAAGAATTACTCCTATATCAAAATCATCTATAGACTGGATTGCTTCCAATATGATCACTGAAGCACTTGACATATCAGTCCTTTAACACTGGACTCTCTGATCACACAGCCCAGAAGTGCACTATCACCAACTTAGAGGAAATAAAAACACCTAAATCAGTGCACAGAGCAATTGGAGGAAGAAACTTGGATGAGCTGAAATGGGTTGTTAATAAATGAAAGGTGGGGAAAAAGTGTATACATCTTTAAACTCAGAGGAAGCTTACAACAACTACAGAACACGGTAATAATAGCTCTGGACACTGCTTTGCCTCTTAAAACTGCCAGGACTAAAAGACCAAACCTAAACACTTTGCAGATGCAGAAGCATTAATTCTGAAGAATGAATTACCTAGCTTACCTCAACCAGTTTGAAACCACAGGAAATCTTGCTGACCAGAATCAAGCGACAGACTTAAAAAAAAAGTATGACCAAAGACTGAAGACCCTAAGAAGTCAAAGAATCGCAGATCAAATTACCAACTCCCAAAATAAGTCAAAAAACAATCTGGGAAACGATTAATAGTGTCCGATCAAAAAAACAAGACACCTTACCTCAGCTCAAACTGACCATCAATGGACAACTTATTGAAGACACATTATGCTGTAGCTGAACAGTTCAATGATTATTTTGCCAACATTGCAAAATACACCATTGATCGTAATAATGGCACTGCCAGGAGACAGTTGAACACCCTGGAGGGACTCACACCAGTGAACTCAGATCATTAAGACCCACAACCCAAGAGGAGTTAAGATCAATTATTAAAGCTTAAAATCCAAAAACTCAGCAGGAATTGACGACATATCCACAAAAGTACTAAAGCACTGTGCAGAAGAACTAATTTGCCCCCTCACTGACATCTTCAATAAATCTTTCAATGAAGGCCACGTTCCCTCCGCTTTAAAAATATCCAAAATATATCCAAAATTTAAGACTGGTAGTAGAACAGAATTAAGCAACTATAGGCCCATATCCTTACTCCCAACGGTCGCAAAACTCTGTGAAAAAGTAGTACTCACCAGGCTTCTAGAACACTGTACACTCAACAACCTGATAACAAGCTCTCAGCATGGGTTTGTCAAAGGTAAATCAACTACCACAGCAATGATTGAATTACTAGAATCAGTAATTGACCAGCTTAGAAAATGGGAACCTAACTACAGCGATCTTCCTCGATTTCAGCAAAGCGTTCGACTGCTTAGGACACGACCTCATACTGAAGAAACTGAATGCACTGGGTGTAACAGCAACGGCCCTAAAATGGTTTGAGAGTTACCTCAAAGACCGTAGTCAAGTAGTTGAAATTAAGTCTACAGTAAAAGGAACCACCTAGGCATTTCGGTCGCACCTCTGCCAATCCAAAGAGGTGTGCCCCAAGGATCTGTGCTGGGGCCCAGTGCTGTTCATTCTTTTTACTAATGACCTCCCAGGAATACTTAAGTGAATACACTAAAACTTTGATGTACGCAGACGACACAACTTTAATCCTCGACAACCATTCTCCCTGAAAATCTGTGCCTGAATGCTTATATTGCTGTCAATATGGCATATCAATATTGTGATGGAAACGACTTAGTGGTGAACCCCTCCAAAACTAGCCAATTAGGGATTTGGAAGAAGATCAGGGCAAATAAACTCCTTACCAGAAGTGAACTTAGTTGACCAAACCAAATTCCTTGGGGTTTTAGTTGACTCTTAACTTATCTTGGACCCCTCATATTGACCAGCTATGTAACAGACTGAACTCAAGCTTGTATGCCCTCAAGCAGATCAAAGCTATCGGAGATCTGACTACTGCACGTACTGCCTACTTCGCTCTGTTTGAGGACACACATAAGATATGGACTGGCTGTATGGGGAGGAACCTCAAAAAAAACCAACATGAAACAGAATTCTAATCCTCCCAAAAAAAGGCAATTAGAATCCTTTGCAAACCTTCATCCCCTGGAAAGCTGCAGAGAGGCCTTTCCAACCCTAAATATCTTGACTGTGACAGCTCTCTATATCCAAGAACTCGTGATGTACGTGGACGGAGAAAGAAAACCTTTACAAGGCTTGAAGACATCACTACTACAACACACGCAACTCAACAATGTACCAAACTTCCCACTCACCACTTAACGCAGTATGAGAAGAAAACGACCTACATGGGAAGAAAGCTGAGCAAACTGCCTACCAACAGAAATACGGACGAAGAAGGGAAAAGAACTGAAGACTGCACTCTGGAAACTACTCTCTCAACGGGCCATCTATACACTTCAAGAATTCTATCTGGATGTCTCAAACTATCAGACAAATCATGAATTTTGATGCTATCGATAATTATTATCACATAAATGTAATAACTTACTTTTTGACACTATCTCTGTATACTTGATGTATATGAATAAAGAAACTTTTGACTTTGACTTTGGACTTTGACTTTGAAAGAAATTGAAGACCGAATTAACTCTCAGACCTCTGTCCCCGAGAAGATTATTATAGTTGAGCCCATGATACACCGCTACTTTGATGGATCCTACCCAGTGCTCAGGGACAAGAAACAGGGGGGAAACTTCTTAGAAGATAACCACAAAGCAATAACCGCGGACATATACAAAATTGAGGAAACTCGGGCTGAAGAAGTAATGGAAACTCCGCAAAATAAAAACCTACCATCCAAAAACCATAAATGCCAGAACAAAATCTTAAACCCCATAGAGAAGGACAAAAAAGGCAGAAATCAAGAATCTTTTTAAATTCTGCATACCACAAACGTAATAAGCAAACACCACAGGAATTGGACCAGCATTGCACACCCACAGCAGAGAAATATGTTATTGAACCAACACTAAAAAGTGCATTCAACTCCTTCGGTACATCTCAGCTCCAGCCCCCTTGTACAGCCTACAAATTGGACAAAGATGAAACTTTCATCGACTTCTTTAATAATAACATAAAAGACTACTTAAAAAACTTAAGTAAGGCTTCTTTTTCCAACAGTTATTATGGAAATGATATAGGGAGAGTCAGCCAAACTCCCTTTAACAAAAAACTGAACCACGATATTTTACCTCAAGATGGACAAATACCCAACCAAGACATAGGGAGAGTCAGCCAAACTACCTTTAGCAAAAAACTGAACTACAAACATTTTATTACAAAATGGACAAATACCCGACCAAGACATAGGGAGAGTCAGCCAAACTCCCTTTAACAAAAAACTGAACCACGATATTTTACCTCAAGATGGACAAATACCCAACCAAGACATAGGGAGAGTCAGCCAAACTCCCTTTAGCAAAAAACTGAACTACAACATTTTATTACAAAATGGACAAATAACCCGACCAAGACATAGGGAGAGTCAGCCAAACTCCCTTTACCAAAAAACTGAACCACAACTCTCTATCCTACGCAACAGAAAATGAGCTACAAGAGCCCATTAACATTATACATGGTAATGGTGCAAATCAAAGTTTTTTTAGACCTCTGCCAAAAGATAAAAGTAAAACTAAAAACAAAATAGTCTCTGTGCACAGAAACACAGGGGAGAAATTTAATGACACAAGTAAACTGACTATATTACATCAGAACATCAACTCCATGTCAAATAAAGTGAACAGACTAAACCACTTGTTAGACGAATTCCTCCCTAGTATTGTTGTGCTAACGGAGCACGGACTAAAGCATGATGCTCTTGAAAATACCAAAATTCCTAACTATGAACTGGTAGGAAGTTTCTCTAGGATGCATCATCAAAAAGGAGGTGTTAGCCATATATAAACACTTAAATCTGGGAAATAAAGTGGACAGGATTGATACAATTCCAGCACTAGAGATGATATGTGAGACCCAACTTATCAAAATCAAAGAAGGTCAAAAGAGCATCTATGTGTTGGGTGTTTATAGACCACCATCTGGGAACTTGGATGAGGCAATCGATCACTTAACAGAGATCTTGAACACAATCCCCTTTCAACAAAGCATTATAATTGGTGACATCAACGTGGACAACCTAGTTCAAGACAGTCCCTGTTTGAAACTTAATGACGCTCTTGCACAATATGGTGTTAGGAGATTATCACTGCCACCTACCAGAATAACCAGCACTACATCAACATCAATTGACTGTGTCTGCTCCAACATCCCTTTACCAGAAGTCACAGTAGATGTCTTGACCACAGGGCTTTCGGATCACAACGCACAGCTGTGTTCAACGAATCTGAAGAAATCACCTGTTCCCACAACTTATTCAATTAGAAGACATCTTAATAAAAATAACCTTGACAGCCTGAGTGACTACTTAAAGGGACTTAAACTGGGGATTAGTGCTTAATGCACCAGCTGTGGACACTGCTTTTAGAAATTTTAGCCAAATACTTAACTCTGCAATGAACCTAACATGTCCTTATAAAAAAACCAAAGCAAAGCGTAATGCAAGAGCTTGTCACTTTAATGATCCAGAAGCTCAAAGACTGAAGACCGAGTTTTCAGAAGCCTTAAATAGAGAAGAAACCACAGGTTTGCGTAGCTGCTAAAACCCAAAACAGCAGAAAAGAAAAAAGCCTATGATATGAGACTGAAATATCTAAAAAGGCAAGCAATAGTAGACCGCATAAGCAACTCAGAAAACAGGTCAAAAGCAGTCTGGGACACAATTAATAATGAACGCCATAAGAAGAAACAGGACACTCCACTTGAATTGACAGTCAATGGCAACAAATTAAACAATCCATTCGAAATAGCTGAGCACCTAAATACTTATTTTACAACTATAGCTAAGATAACACTAAAAGAAGCAGGTCAAACTTCAGATATCTCAAGGAAGCCTCAATGCACCACCAATGCACCTGAATTTGTTATTCATAGCACTACACAGGCAGAAGTTAAGAAAACTATCATGGCAATGAAATCAAAGCCATCAGCAGGCATAGATGATGTCTCATCTATCTTACTTAAGCACTGTGTTGATAAAATTACACTGCCTCTGACTGATATTATGAACAAGTCCTTAGCTCAGGGTATTTTTCCAGCTGACCTCAAGATTGCCAAAATAATCCCTATTAAGAAACAACCACAAAGCACAGAAGCTGGCCACTTTAGACCAATATCTCTTGTATCAACCATCTCCAAGATATTTGAAAAAATCGTTTTAACAAGATTAATAACCCACCTCATGGACAATAATTTGCTCAGTAAACATCAGCACGGATTTTTATCCTCTAAATCTACAACCACAGCTATCACTGACTTCTTTGAGAATGTAATTGACCAAATTGAAACTGGAAAAATAGTATCTGCTATTTTCTTGGATCTAAGTAAAGCTTTCGACACACTGGGACATAATTTACTTCTTACTAAGCTGATGACTTTAGGAATCCAAGGCAATGCAATAAACTGGTTTAATAGTTATTTGAAGAACAGGACTCAACTAGTAGAGCTGAAATATACAGCTAATAACACAGTTTACCATGCTAGGTCAAAACCCCTCAATATAACAAGAGGGGTCCCTCAAGGCTCAGTACTGGGTCCAGTATTGTATGTATTGGTAACAAATGACCTCCCAGATTACCTAAAGGAGCAAGCCCACACCACAATGTACGCTGATGACACAGCTCTTATACTTGCTGAAAAAGGCCCTAATGATTTAGATTGTCAGGCCTTCATTGCTTTCAATATGGCAAAACAATATTGTCAAGAGAACGATCTTGCACTAAATGACAGCAAAACTAAACAAATCCTGTTTACAAGAGCTGCAAACTTAACCGAGGGGTTGCCAATGGTGGAAGTAGAGGACGAGACCAAATACCTAGGAGTGATCATTGACCAACATCTGTCCTGGACCCCTCATGTGGACATGGTGTGCAGGAAACTGAGTACTGCCCTGTATGTTGTAAAAAGAATAAGGTCTGTTGCAGATCTGTCAACGGCCAGGGTTGCTTATTTTGCCCTATTTGAGTCTGTTGTGAGGTATGGTTTGATAATATGGGGAGGGTCAAGTATAGGAAATATGACTAAAGTTCTAAAACTTCAAAAGAAAGCGGTAAGAATATTGGCAGGTCTAAATCATCTTGACTCGTGCAGAAGTGCTTTCAAAGACCTTGGAATTCAGACAGTGGTGGCTCTTTACATACAACAAACCATTCTATATGTATTTAACACTGATTACAATAGACTGGGCGAAATTCATTCATATGGAACCCGCAATGTGACAGACTTCGTCTTACAACCTCATCGACTCACCATGACTACCAAGAAGCCATCTTATGCAGGTGCAAAATTTTACAATCTCCTACCAAGACACCTCAAGAGTATAACAAGAGAGTCAGTGTTGAAGAGGAATCTCAGTGCATGGCTTGCTGACAGGACGTTTTACTCCATCGAGGAATTTTTAAACTGGACATGACATTTTTATCTTGATCTATGTTTTAAACTAGATAAAACTTTTACATACATATTGACACATATTCTGTACTCGATGTATATGAATAAAGTTCTCTTTGATTGATTGATTGATTGATTTAAATAAAGAATCTCAAATAAATCTGTCCCATAGTTGTACTTTAAATTATAATAGATTTGTAAACACTCTAATGATGTTTTTAAATTGTAACATAAAGAGTTGTGTATGATTAAACTGATTAAGTGCCTTATTCTTTCCCGTTTTAACTCCACAATGCACTCCTAACACTACTGAGCCTTTTTAATTTAGCCCATTTGGCATGGGAGAAAACTAACAAGTGTCCTTTTAGGTTCACTTAATCCACTATGCCATGGTAAGTTTATTAAATACTTTGTAACACTTCAGACTCTAAGAAATCCACAAATATTTTGAATAAGTACAAGTACCATAAGTAGGCAACAAACGACAGAAAGATTTGTAGAACTAAAGAAATGTGTATATAGTCATTAGAGCAAGAATAGTTAAATGTTCTGACGTTTTAGAAAATAAATATTTGTTATTATATAAACTTTCTTACATAATAAATTTAGACTTAGTACTATATACAGTACACTATTATGCACATTCTAAGGCTTTAAATAGCAAAGTTTGAATCTTGCTGTAGGTGTACCTTTTCGTGATGTTTAGATATCAACAATAACTGAAACAAGTTTTTGATGGTGATTTGCCTTATCTAATTATTTTACTGACCAAAATGGAGTTCAATCGACAGTTGTTGTGTATGTTTGTATTAACACTAATTTTACTTATATTACAAATAGTTAATGTTAAAGAAATTAAAAGGTTCAATCTTTCTCTATATTATTTCAACCATTGGGTAGTTTTGTATACCATTGTGTCATTTTTTCTTATTGTGGTAGTGAATACTCAGTTAAGCTTCAGAGGAACACTCAGTGAGGATCCAGATTAGGCAATAAATATGACAGACATTATTTTTGTTCTCTTTAGACAAGAAGCTGAGAAATTGTACTTAGTCCTAATATTTTTGTACTTAGTTCTTTGCGGTGCTTCCGGAGTGACAGGATATTCTGGATGGGTAATCTTGCACCCCAGTATCTCAACATTTTCTGGTTAGCGATGTGCCACTCCTGGATATCCATAGAGTTGTCCAGATTTAAGTGACACATCGATTTTTGCTGTACCCAGTATATATATTTTTTACTGGAAGGTATAAACGAGCCAGAAATGAACTCTCTTTGAAAAATAGACAGACATACTCATAACTTAAAAGTCATGGGGATTGCTTATGGATTTTGGTGTGTTTGACAAGAACAATAAAAATTTAAAATCTCTCAACTAGTAACTTTTGCAAGTATGTAATTTATTATGCAGAAATCATACTATAAAATAATGATTATTTGTAACAACGGTTCCAGAGGGAAGTTGTATGGAGAGCTTGTTTAGTGAGGCCACGTTCAGGACTCACATGGTACCTCGACTGTTGCCTCTCTTCTGTGTCAGAGATGTCCAGATCCGTCATATTCTTCTGTCCCACTTTCCTGCATATTGCCGTCTGTTCTCACAAGTCCAACTGCAAACTCGTATTCTCCCAGAGGTAATCTGCCCACTATATACATATATTTATATATTTACTAATACATACCCGTGGCTTCACACGCAATTTCTAAGCAACATCCTATGTATTTGTTTGAATAGCTCTTACGGTTTCAGTAACACAACCTATTTAGAGAAACTCCAGAGTCAAAGTTTATAGCTT
Organism: Homalodisca vitripennis; assembly: GCF_021130785.1. Lineage (NCBI taxonomy): Eukaryota > Metazoa > Arthropoda > Insecta > Hemiptera > Cicadellidae > Homalodisca > Homalodisca vitripennis. The sequence goes on along the minus strand of NW_025781040.1, from coordinate 2,236 downwards.
TCCTAGTGAATGTAGTACGATAGGGTCCTATGATATTTTTAAAATGGCATCCATACATATGCATCCATTTAAAATTGTAATTCATATTTCAGGTTTTACACTTATAGTTCAAATTTATTATATTTCCAACGCAAAATTGGAGTTTGCTATTTTGCCCTGTGCCACAATGTATATGCATATAATTTTTGTAATGAGGATGGATTTAGAGCAGTACAGTTTTCTAAATTGTATGTATATAAATATTGTAATTAAAAATTGAAAACTAAAATCAACATCAATAAGATTAACACAATTCAATTCTTGCATTATGACAGTTATCATCCATATGTAAAGATGCATGATACAGTAAATAACATGTTCTTGCTTTCCAATATTATATCATTGTTTTTTTTATATCATACTATTTCCTCAACCCAATGTAGAAATTATCAGTATTTATATACTCAATCAGTACCATATACTTCATTAGTGAGAAATGGATGTGATGTCCCCACAGTGATTTTCTGTCATAAAAATTGCATTTATTGTCTTGTGTTTTGCTTTGTGATTCCACTTGCTATAATCATGGACTTACTGTGCTAAATTGTAGCCACACAGTGAATGGCTTGTTGAATCAAGCTAATGCCCAGTCCCTCTGATTTTGGTCATTCAGCTACTGTAAATATGCCGTCCCACATAGTCTAAGGAAACTAAATTCAATACCTTACATGTACGCATTTCAAATTTAGTTCGTTAATGAAAATCCAAAATAAATCATTTGTTGTATCTTGTTGTCACAATGTTGAGATAGAAAGTGTTGTTACTTTTGTTACGCTTTCACTCTATAAATATAAACGAACTGAAAATATTGTTTAAATTAACAGAACATATTATGATCTTGCTGTCATAATACAATTTTTACACAGAACAGTTGATTACATTCAACAGGCTCTTTCAATTCATATTACAACTTAGAGACCAAAATGGAATATTTGCTACTAACAGACCAGTGGGGCATACCCTGAAAGGTTTTTTGAAATAATAATAATATGCCTATTTTCATCTTAGGGGCCCTAAGAATATCTATGTAAAATTTCAGTACAATTGGTTGAAGTTTATGCGTGAAAACAAAATAAACAAAGGCACTTTTTCATTTATAATATTATTAGGATATGTATACAAAGTACTATTATTATTACTACTACTGTGCCAATGGCGCAGTGTAGCGGGTACGGCGTTTATCACAAGATAACCAGATTAAGCAATGTCGAGCGTGGCTGCTGCTTAGATAGGTGACCGCTGAGCGATCCTGTCCTTGCAAGCAGCCCTCCTGCCCGGTCATTGGTGGTGGTTCGGAAGTCACCTTTAAGCCGTCGGTCCTCAGGTTAAGTGTTAGAGAGGGCTTCTTAGCCCTAACTTTGCCTGGTAAAATAAGACATTCTTTACTTTTACTTTTTTTATTATTATTTTATTTAAGAAGCGGTAATGAAAGGTACAAACTTCCTTGTGTACTGAACAAGGAACATAAATAAAAAAATGTTTAAAGTACCAAAAGTAAAAAAAGAAATATATTTAGACTATTTTCGGTAGGTCCAACATTCTTTAACCCTCGAACTGGTGGTGTCTGCTTCTGTGCTGTTCCCTTTTTTCAGCTGTTTATAAGCATTACATTAAACTGTTATATACCTCTCAAAATTCTTCAAATATAGAACTTATTATATATAATTGTTTTCAGAATATTCCAAATAATAATAATAAAAAATTATCTTCATTATTTATTCTCTTATTTGAAAAGGTTTTCTGTATTTGAATATGCATTAAAATATTTATAACTGCATTGTCATCATATAATGTGACAGATTTACAAAAATTCCAAAATATAAAAAAGAAGCACAATTTTATACTTGCCCAATATATAGTTTTAAGTGGCTTTACATAAAATGTTTAACTTTTTTAGCAGTTTTTTGAACTTTTTAAACAAAACTCAACTAACAATTGTATCTTTAGCCTTTTTGTACAATTGCTTTAAAAAAACACTGAAATTCAACCTATATATGATTTATTATATATAATTGTTTTTAGGAAAACTTAAGGAGTAATAACACTTACTTATTATTCTTACCATAGTGTTTTTATTCACAAAAAATTAACATTGAACTAGCCCTGATAAGGAAGCTGGTTCCAATTCAGTTAATAGTTTTCTCAAATCACTTGATTTGTCCAAAAAATTGAGTGTGTCTTCATCAGCCATATTAGT